>NC_077224.1:45140086-45376848 GCF_024763615.1 Phlebotomus papatasi
TCCAACCTAATTCATGGAGAATACATATTTCGGATACACAATAACATGGTGAGTTCCATATTTTTTAATAAAAAAATTCATAAAAATTGTATTTGACGTAAACTGTTTTGCAGTTTTTGATAAATCATAATCCTACGAAAGAAGAAGCTGAGAAAATTTTGGAAAGATTTACACGAAAAAGACCACATTCCGATGACCCGCCATCTTGGATAGAAGAAATTTTAAATAAAATGGAACGGGACATAGCTTCCGAGAAGTTACACAAAATTCAAAGGAGTGAGGTAGAGGAATCTAACAAAGAAGTTGAAGATCAACTCATGTGTAAAAGAAAAGATAAGCTCACAGAAAAATACTTTGAAAAACAGGAGAAAAATCTTTACCTTGTAGAATATGTGACTGATTCAGAAGGAGATCAAGTACCTGCGGAAGATTTTTTATCTGATTTTGAGGAACAAACGTTATATTATTCTAGGAAACCTGCTTCAGATCATGTATATTCATCTGAAAATTCTAGTAGTGATGTATAATTTTCTATATCATTTGCAATAAAAAGTTAAAAGTATAAATTTAGAGCGTTTTTAACCCAAAAATCCCTCTCCCCTTTCTTTCTTTCGTTGAAAATTGTTCATTACAAACATTTTTCACAATTATTTAACATGGTGTATCTTAAAAAATCACTCAGAAAAAATCTATATCGCAATGAGTACGCACAGCTTGAGACAATTAGCAGAAGCTTTGGCAAAAGAAAAATCAGAGTCTGATTTGGTGCAATTTATTTTACATAAAAAGACAATAGCGCAAATGATCGGCCTACTTTATGAAAACAAAAATGAGATTTTACGTCGCGGTGTAGTGGAAAAAATTTCAAGAAAAATGAAAAATGGAAAATGCATGACTATTTTGGAGAAAAAACAATTGATGGTACAATTCTTTAACACTAATGATGAAAATACAATTGATAATTTGTTCGAGATATTCTTTGACGATCAAATTTTGGATTGTGATAATGTAGAAGCAGAATACGATATTGTACAGCAATCACATAAAATCTGCAAAATATGCTACAACAATGAATACGATACCGCTTTCCTACCTTGTGGACACGTTGCTGCTTGTCAAGGATGTGCTTCAAAAACAAGACATTGCTCTATATGCCGAGAGCCATACGTTGAGACTACAAGAATATATTTCTCGGGAAGAAAACAAAAAATGAAGTCAAGATTTTTTTTGTGTAATGAAAAACTACAACCGACTAAGTTATAAATAAAATTGATTGTAAAACAATGAAATGAGTTTTCTTTCGCATCTGATCAAAGTATCATTATTTTTTTTTTGTTTTTATGTTGCCATCAACATGAGGAATCATGTGAATTGTTTAAAAGTAGTTGCATGCAATCGAGTAGATTTTGTCAAAGAAGTTCGATACAATCATTTTTGATTGTGCTATAAAATGTAATTAAAATAATCCTGCTAATGCTGCAAAGAAAAAATCAGATTACGTTGAGAAAAAATGCCAGACGCCACTTTGAAGATTTTTTTTTCACGTGAAGAAAATATTCTGATGCAGAAAAAATGCAAGTTGATTAAAAATATGATATCTCTCTGCAGATTTTTTATGTTTGTAAAATTTTTCACTGCATTTTCATATTGATTTTTTTCATCATGCATCAATGAAACATGTTGTGTTTTTCTTGATGCACAGATGAAACATTGTCTAATGTTGAAATAATTGATTGTAAAACAATTTCTTTTCACAACAAGACAAAATTCTCACAAATAATTTTATTTCATTGACTTTAATCTTGCTCACATAGCAAATATGTTGAGATGAAAAGGGAATGTTGGTATAGATAAATATTGGCATAATGCATAACCCTGTGCAATTGAAGTTTCATTTTTTTCTTCATTCTTCTTATCTTAAGAGGATTCAGATTGCAAATATACAAGATTAAAACAATTTACATTTACGTTTTCTCATCTTTATATTTGACATCATTTGATTTTTATACACATGTTACATTTTAAGAAATATTTGATTTACTTGCTACAAAAGGAATTTCATGAAACAGGCGAAAATAATTGACTGGTGGATCAAAAGTATTGCTGTTTGAAAAATTAGAATTTTCCAATCTTTGCACACCTAAAGATTTACGAGCATTGCTGTATCTCTCAAAATATTCTTGTACATACCACTGTACAGAAGTATTGTAAATCAAAGTTGCATTTATAAATTCAGAAAGTAACATTAATTTGTCAAATTCTGAAATATTTAGGGATAGACGATCATTTCCATCATTTTGACTGAGAATAAGTAGTTCGGAATTTTCCACGGCATAGTAACTACTAATGTTCATGCAGTTTTCAAGTTGAATATTCAGCAGCTCAAGTTCCATATTAGCATCATCCTTTTCAGCATCCTCTCCCAACAATTTTTCTTAAAGTTTGCTTGCTGGCACAGAACGTTGTCCATGTATTTTGGGTGAATTCTACAGCATCAATTCCATCCCAGTAGTTTACGGCATATATATTAGCAACTGGTGAAAAATTCTCTGGAGTAAACCCGATCGTTGGTAAACATTGTGCATGTTTGATTTAGAAAGTAGGTGTATGCATTCAGTAGTTCAGGAGTTGTATTTTGTTGTCGATTTCTTGCATATTGTTCCTCATCCTTTCGAAGTTCCTCAGCAGGATCATGATTATATTTGTTGAAGTGCTGCTTTGCCTTTATTACATTTGGAACTTGATGTGATCTTTCTTTTGTCTCCATATTTTCAGATAAGTTATTTTGTGATTTATCACTTTTCACTAAGAAAATGCCTTCCACTCATCAATAAATCAGGGATACAAATGAGACTTTTTTTCCAATGTTCAAATTCCTATAAAATATTTTAGGATCTTTTGATCGTACTGACGAAATTTCCCGAGAAAATTATGCAAACGTATGCAAAATGTTTGTTTCATACACGATGAAACATGTTTGGACATGTCATGTTCATATCTCAGAATAAAGTCTAGAGGTAGGATGCGAGGGGCAAATAGAACATTTTTCTAAATAACAAGTGAAGTTACTTTTTTTTAAATTGTTTTTCAATATAATAAATAAAATTTTGTTAACATTTATTCAGGGGAGGATGAAGCTTTACGGTCAAGAACTAAAATTAATAGTATTCAGTGATGAAGTGCTAGTGAGTGCAAGGCTAAATTTCTTTTATCAGTGTAAGAACGCAAATGTTTGACTTTATTTTAGTGAGTATCGCTTGAATTTTATTTTTTATGCCTATTCTACTGAGAGTCATCTTAAAAAAATTGATCTTCTACTAAAGAAAGAGGATTTCATCTTCTATCTTGAGATATGTCCCACAGAAATAGACATAAATTTGATAATGAGTCATCAATGAAAAATGCATAAGTTAATTCAGCATCCCAGGTACCGAATTATAGAAGTGTATACAACATTTCATTCATAAAAATCAATTTTATATGAAAAGTCGGTTCCTATTTTATTTCACTCTGCTGCCATTTCTCCACATAATCAAATTCTTAGTTAAATATTGTACATATATTTAAAGATTTTTTCATTTTGTTAAATTATAATAAGAGAAAACACAAATCAATAATGCACTTTGAATAATTTTGTTCTGTAATGTTGTAAAAATTCTCTAATGTCAGAGAAAAAGAACATTGTAATACAAAGTTATGAGAAATCTAACACTTTTTCCATACTTTCCCACTTGCGATCAAGAGAGTTAAATGATTCACACACAAGACAAGAAATTTTGCCCTCATTGACATTTTTTTCATTCATTTTTTAATTCTTTTATTTTATGCATGCTACAAGAGATCATATTTCGAATAATCCCGCAATTGTATAGAAATGCATTGCAACATCTTTGATCATCAGTTTGTTTATTTGAAAATTGGGGATCTGAAACTCAGATTCTTGAAATTTCATGGCAGTCACCATCTGCAATAAGCAGAAATTCAATACATTTCACGAAATTTATCACTTCTTATCTGAAATCACTGAACGAAAAAATATTTTTTTAGACAAATTGCACAAAGATCGTTTGATCATATCATCAAGAGATGTGAATAATGTGAGATACAATCATGTAAGTGGAAAAAGTATGATATTTTTCGGTAATTTATGTTACAATTTAAATAAAAAAGACAAATATTGCAAACAATATTGAAATACGCAAGCTCAAAAGTTGCATGTTTTTAAAAAAAGCTGTTTACATGCAAATCTCAACTCAATGACGTTTCAATATCTATTGATCAATATCCAATGAAAATGGTTTAAATTGCATGACGGCATCAACATCATGCTGTTCAATAACCAATGAAAATTATTGATAGTTCTTATCGCCAGAAAAAATTAGTGAATATTGCGAAATTCCACTCAATTTGACAATTATCTTGCACACTGCAAGACATTTTTTTCCATGTTGCTTCATTCATCTGAAGGAATCAAATTGTCGCGCAAAGACTCATATAAATAGTCTCTCCCATATGGTCTCGAGCGCGCGAAAAGGTCTCATATTGCATTTGCATCTTTCCACACTTGGACAGTGCATATAGGCCAGAGAGTATAGAGAATCCCGCTTACTGCATAGGAAAGACTTCTGACAAACCTTCTATCATGCCACAATGGCACAATGGATAAGGTGCTGGACTCGCAACCGAGAGGTCTGGTGATCAATTCCCATGGATGGCAGATCTTTTCTCATATAAATTATATAGGGAGAAAAAAATTACATGAGGAAGAGTCCACCAAAGTAATTTCCGTTAATTCAAATATTCAAAATGACTATCAAAAAGCGCAATCTCAAAAAGTGTAAAGTTCCAAAAAGTTCAAGATGGTCGCCTAAAACTTACAGCTAAGATCAATATGGCGTCTGAAACGGATCACATTTCAAACAGCAGTATCGTACTCCATAGCCAATGAAAACGCTTCTTTCAGCAGTATCGTGCTCCATAGCCAATGAAAATGCGTCCCTCAACAGTATCGTGCTCCACAGCCAATGAAATCGCTTCCCACTCAACAGTATCGTGCTCCACAGCCAATGAAATCGCTTCCCACTCAACAGTATCGTACTCCACAGACAAGCCACGCCCACAAATAAGTATTGTGCTCCATATTCAGTTAAAATAGTTAACCAAAACGCAAAATAGTAGCCGGAAAGGGCGGGGAGAGAGGAGGGCGGGGAGAGGAGGACGGGGAGAGGAGGGCGGGGAGCGGGGAAAACCGACCTGTAGGTAGCCCACCCACCAGAGTTATCGATGTGGCGTCACAAAACAGTCTCGTGCTCCACGGAAAGCCACGCCCACAAAACAGTACTCTGCTGTCCCCTTACTACTTACAACATTTAAACTGTATTTTCTGAAATATTCATTTCAAATTTTCAAAAATTAAGCCATTTGAATCTAATTTTCGGAGATTTTTTTTGTAAAATCATACTTCTCGGTGGACAAGATTTCTCGGAATAGGTTCATCTGCAATCCAAAAACCAAATATTTCCTTATGTTTACTTGATCACAATTTATTTTACAAGACGAAATATAGTGTCAAAAACGTCAAAAATTATATTTTTTGTGTGAAACTCTCACAAAAAAAAATTTCATTTTTTTTCAAAAATCCTCCGTTCAAGGACTAGTTTATTTAGTCAGCTAACAGGAAATATTTTGTTCTTGGTTTCAGATTAACAATCTTGTGCACCGAAAAATATGTTTTCTTTTCAAAAATCAAGTCCCAGAGTTAAATTTAAAATTTTTTAAAAATATTAAATAAAAATTTCAGACAAAGTAATTTAGTTTAACCCTTTGACGACGAGACTGATAAACAAAATCAGTGAAAGGTCTTAGATCTAAGCTTAGAAAATCCAACAGAGTCTGATTCGGTGTATTTTTTTCCTCTATGAGCGATAGGGCCAAAAATAGCCCAAAAATTTAAGTATTTTTCTGACAATACCAGTGAATGAAAATTTTCACTCTAATGAAATATATTATGTTTGAATATTATAGTTTCTTTTTTTCCTTTTGCGGTTTTGCTTAAGAAAATTGGAAGTATAAAAAATAATTAAAATTAATTTTCAATATGAGAATTTAAAAATTCGTCATTTTTTAAACTTAAAAATTTACTATATAACAAATAGCTGAAGCCTTGCAAAAAATATCCTAGATTCCTTCAACCTTCTACTTTGCAAAAATGTACTACAAACATAAGGCAAAAATAACTTTAGGTAGTCAGGAAAAAATATTTTCTTTATGGGACACCGGTGTTCCAATCGTTCTTAAAGGGTTAAACTCAAGAACGATTAAATTTCTTCTCTGAGCCATTTCTAATCGCTGGGGAGGGTTAAATGTTGTACTTTTATATACCTAAGATCTTGAATTAAATATTTTTTATAATGAAAAAAATAGAGAAACTTATGATTTTTTGTCTTGGGGGTCAGAAAATATCATTTTTTTGACTTTTTAAAGCAAAACTTAACTTTAGACAGGCGTAGGAAAAAAATGAATCGTCCAATGACCGAAACGTCCTTAAACAGTTGAGGTTCATCGTCGTTCCTATCCCAATAAAGTTAAACTAACATTACTCCAAGGGCTTTAAATTTTAAAGAAAACACATTAAATTTCATATTTTTAACTTCAGGATTATAATAAATAAACAAACTTCATAAGTTAATAGTCGTAAACAAATATATTTCATAATCAATGTCTTTGTTATCAATGTTTAAGCTCAGTTCTCAATTAATATTTTCTTGGAACCTAAATGAAATCCATTTGTCTCGAACCTTGCCAACTCTCATTACCAATACCGCCCATTTTCCATAAAGTCAAAGGGAGTGGAAAATGAGCTTAAGAATTAGCTTTAGTATATACTGAAAATACCCCATTAATTATTTAATGATTTTACCACGAAAATCTTGTGCCAAGATGTTAACATAAAAAAAAGCCATATGCAAAAGTATAAAACAAAGTAATTGGAGAGAAATTCTTGCGATATCTCATGTTTGAATGATTTACTGGAATTTTATGAATGTTGCAATGAGATCTGTAAATCGGACAATTTTGGTTAATTTACGACCGACAAGAATAAACGATCCCCTTTCTCCCTCCGGAGCAATCCTTTTTGCTGCGATGCAGTCAATATACTTGAGCACTCTTCGGGCTCAATTCTGACCATGCCACCCCGAGGGATGCAAGATTGGAAAACGTGGCGAAGAAAAGCACAAGAAGTATAGTTCTTGGATTGTAAAAAAAAAGAGTCCAAAGGAAAAAGTTTCATGGAGAACTTTCGCATTCCGAGAGGAAATTCCCCCCAGAAAAGAAGAAATTCTTCTGACCAGTTGCCAAAAAAAAAGTCCTCCGTTCTCTTTTATACTCTCTTGTGCCTCGATTCTCACGACTATCATCTGAGAATCACATCATGGTGAATGAACTTTCAAATAGGATTAATTTTCTCAACATTTCTTAAACCATATTATTGCAGACCATGAAATAGAAAATCAATTGCACAATCTGTCCTACTTTTTGGCACGTTATACATCTCTTCTGCTCAAAGCCCTAGAAAAGGGGAAGAAGACCCTGCAATTTCCAGGAGAATAATTGCAGTCTTTAATTGCATTTTAACCGTCCATTTTGGGGAGCAATAATTCGTCTTGGTGAATGATACACAGGACAGGGCAGGGAAAACAGGGTGATTTTGGGGTGACTTACCTGATATGTGGGAAAAGCACTGAGTGAGTGTTGCAACGGCAAATCCGGATGCTAGAGCCGTTGCCAAGAGGACACTGGAGACACTAGCCCCAACCCCAGCTCCCGCTGCTGCTCCACATACAATGAACACGTAGAAAAATGAGGCGATACACTCAGAGATAATGGACCTGTTGCGGAGAAAAAGGCGAAACTTAGAAGGAACTCTAAAGCAAATTCGAAGGGACACGCTAATATGGGGCACACGTTACGGTTGAGCGCGGAATACTCTACTTTACTTTATTCTTTTGTGGCTATAACCGCTACAACAAATTTTACTTAAAAAAAACAAGGTAACTAAATTCGTTTAAAATAAATTATTCCAGCCATTTTATACCTTTTAAAGCTAAATATTTTGAATAAGGAATCAATTATCAAAACCCTCAAAACCAGAAATTTCCGTTTAATATTATATACCGTGAGAGTATACCATGATTTATTCATACTCTTGGTAAATCCAATAAGAGAGCCAAATGTTAAGCTTAACCAAATCTTTTTTGAAAAAGTAAAAAAATAAATAAAGCAAACCGACAATTATACGTTTTTGTAGCTTATTCGAAACCAACTTAAAATCAAAAAGCTTTAAGCGAGAAGTTTAGTAGCTTGAAAGGAGGTAGTTAAACAGGTTGAGACACAATAACTTTGTTCATCGAAAATGAGTTAAAAAAATATTTTCGACTTAAATATTTTTGTGGTCAAATTTTCAAATTCGTATTATAAATACAAAAATATCATAGAAAAAAAAATAAATCATTAAGAAGCTAATCAAGAAAATTTTTGAAATATTTTTCGTAATATTACAGCTATAAATTTTAAAAATCGAAAAGTCAGTTTTTATTATTTAATGTCAATCCCAGGTTTAAAAGAAATTGGTTATTTAAAAATTATTTTTAAAAAAAACCTCTAGTGTTATGTCCAAGACACAGTTATGACTTAAGCCGAGAGACGACTTAGTGGAAAGTGATGGAAATCTAGTTAAACTATTATTTCTAATATAATTGCGCTAAGCCGTCTCTCGGCTAATCTTCAGGTCTGTGAAGGCCCTTAGAGTTAGATCTTTGAAAGAGTATATTTAAAAGCTAAACGATCTTTAGACCCAATTTTATTCAGATTGTTTAAGTTTCCTGATTTCCTCTCAGGAGGGATTTTTGAAAAATCTTTGACATGGGATTCTTTATTAAAGAAATAAGGAAAATTGATCTAATAAACTTTTAAAAAGTTATTGCAATTGGTTATTTAGGGTTTCTTTTTTTTTTAATATAACAGAGTTGAACTTCTATTTTTTTTTTCTTTGAAACTAATGTGACTTTTACCTCTTAGGAAAATTGTTATTTTTGAATTTTAAAGAGCTTTGAAAATATAATATGGACAATAATAAATTATAATTAGTTAGCAAAATAATAGAAAATCTTTAGAAAAAATTAGTTTAATTTATAAAATTGGGTTACCTAACAATGCTGTAAGTTAAATTAAAAACTCTTTATTTTCCATTTACTAAAAATTTCACTATGATTTTACATGTTTAATTTCATGTACAGAGTAGGTACTGATAAAATCAGATTCTTTTTCTCACTCAATTTAATTTTCGTGGCTCGATAACATGATTTTTTCATTTTTGGATACGTTTTAGAGGTTACCTCTTCGGATATTTTGTCTAGAAAATGCTCTACAGGATGTTATTACCGAATGTTATTATTTTTCGACTCGTTATGTGTCTTGCAATTTCTGATAAGTCTGAACCGTTGTGTGAATCGGTTCCAATAGGTTATGAACCGGTAATAATTCGGTTATAAACCAATAAACGTTTTCGTCCAAAAATCAATTTCATTACCCTTAAGCTATTTTAATCTATATTTATGACTTGTTTCACACCGGTTAAGAACCGATAAACGGTAAATGATGTGAAAGTTGAGAGTACCTAATTTACGAGTTCGAGCATTTCGCAAAGTATTTTACGCTTTGCCACCCCTTTTAAATCAAAACTGAACATTTCTAATTGTGGACTATGATTGCCTTATTTGAATTCAACGTGAATAACAATTTCAAGTTAAATCTAAAAAAAAAATTATTTAAAACTATTTTTAAAAAATTGTAATTGGATCATTTTAAAATTTAAACGGCAGGATTTCAATATAATTGTCCGAGCTTGTTCTCCTTCAAATTAAAAAAAATGCCTTTAATTATGTTTTAATTAAATACAAAAATAATATGAGAAGAATAAAAACCGAAAATAACCGTTTTCATTATTTATTCTTTAAACTGGAGAACTTAATACGTTCACCTTTAAGCATAATCTCGCCTTTATCATATTGGAATTGGACTGAATTTTCACACTTAAATTTAAACATTTCTTGCTCTCTGAAGCATTATTCTTGTGCCAAAATTATTTTTCGTTGAGATAATCCCCATTTGAAGAAAATGTTCATTGTTTGCAACAAAATACTCTCAACTTCCGCAGTAACATTATCATTTCTTTAAGCCCTCCTTTTCAGCACAATGTGAAACTTGTAGTGATTCTAAGTGACCACAATTCCCATGGACACTTTAAAGGATTTTGGGACTTACCTCCAGAACTCCAAAGTTCGGATCTCAGCTTGCATGCTGGGCCGAGAGACACGTCCTCCAACAACAACCACTGCTCCCTGATTCTGTTCCTTCCTGAGATTTTCCAGGCGTTCGAACAGAGATACGATGTGGTAGTCAAGGTTGTGCTCTGGAGGAAGCTGAAGACTTTCTTCTGCCATCTTCTTGATTTACTTTTGCTGGCTTGGAGATTGAAGTGAAGCCTCAATTTGGCAAAATTGGCACAAACACTGGCACGTTTTTTTTGCTCCGGTATTATGGGCAGAAATATCCAATTACGAGGAGAACACAGAATTTCAAAGAAGACCAATATCCCGTGTTTGTCTCACAGAAAATGAGACACTGAAGAATCACATAAAAGTCATCGCTGTGGAAATATTTTGTGGTTTTCCTGCCAAATAACACTGGCAACTTCGAAAAAAAAGCACTACATAAAAAAGACCTTAATTATTGGTCTGAGAAGAGAATGATGAGTCCATTGAAATTCGAGCTGCACAACAGCCAGACAATTGAGATTTCTTCCTCTCTATGGACACAGTGAAAGAGCAAGATCAAAAAATATAAAATGAATTAACTATTCACATCAGGCAAATTGTGCCAATTATTCAATTGATTTTATTTTATGAATTAAAAAAAACTGAACACTCTACAATTGCTGACAAAAAAGTTTCACTTGCAACACTTTCTGGATTTTTGAAAAAAAAAACCGACTAAGCGAAAATCACGAATTGGCGCCAGACGAACGACCAGGCGATTGGACAAGCTGGTGGGAAGGATGCACGTCAGTTCTGTTCAGAATGTCACAAGTGAATGAGAGAGTGGGCATGGATCTGCTGGCTGAAGCATCTTCCACTTCTTCTGCTCTCAATTCTCTCTCTGCCTTAATTTTTGAACCAGAGGGGTGAGAGTGTGAAAGGCATTCTCTCTCGCTCTCCCTTATCACACTAACACATGGTGCATTCGCCTCTCCCGGCAGATGTGTACATTTCGATTGAACCATTAATCAAACAATTAAGTGCAACTCAGAGAGTCCAGAGCAGTACGAAAAATCTGTCTAAAACAGTGCTAAAGACATTTCTTACATAATAATAAACTTCTTCAATGATTCAATTGATTTCTGAGATTGTCTCCTTTCAAGGAACTCTTTTGTAATCATTTTCTTAGGCAAATTTTCTCGGAAATATCTTATCAAACGATGCTATTGATTTTTGAATAAATAGAGCAGGATCCTTGTATATTTCCCAGGCTGTAAGAAAAAAAAATCAAATTATCAGGAAGAGTATCAATTTTAAATATTTGCCTATTTTGCTTACACGCCTTCTCAAGACAGCCAAATTCCCAAAGTGGGAAAATTGTTGCGAAATGATGTACACCATTATGCTTAAGATTGCAAAATGCTCGAGCTCATGTCTTTTAGATTCTATCCTACAACTGTTTCTTATCAGTTGACAAGATTCATAAAATTAATTTGTAGAATAATTGTGTCCCTCAAGGCAAAAGTGGACTATTTTAATCGGATAGGGGAAATGCTCATAATTTTGTCCAGTTTCTTATTTTGGACACTTTGAGGATAACATTGGACACTAAAAATAAATTGATTAAAATGATGGATTTTTATTCCAATATTTGATGAATAATGAATTCTATCTAAATATTTGTTCTTTTTGGAAGATTTTAACACTAAATACGTTAAAATTTGAATATGATTTGAGTTGAAATTGCTTTGTTGAAAATTCAGTGTGAGCAATTGCTTACGAGAAATATGACAGAACTTCGTGGCTTACTTCAGTCTTATTTAGTTTTGGTGAAGTACTAACAAAGTTTGTTCGCTGTTTTTGAGTGCTATTATTGAATATTCATTGAATATTGTGTTGATTCACGTTACTGATGATTTGTACATTTGACCTGTAGTGAGACTTGCCTTGTGAATTAGATTTTTCGTGTGAAAAATGGGAAATTTTTTAAGACATTCACCAGTGAGGTGATGGTTCTTATTTTGGACAGGTGTTTTTCTCACGAAATTTCGTGAAGTTTTAGCTTTTGTGATGACTAGGTTGGACAAATGCCTGGAGAAACAAAGGAGCATCATCTTTACGAAAGAGATGTAGCGAGAAATGCCTTGAAAGGCTCCCGGAAAGGTCAGGGAATGAGCGAATCCGCACGTACTTGGAGCACCGAAGTCAACTCACTTTAATGAATGATATGGAAAGTTTCCGGGCTTCTTGTGACATTCTACGTTTCCCTTACATGAACAGGAAGAGGACTTGGTAAGATTGGTTCATCAAATGAAGAACAATGGGCATCCTATTGAGGCGGATTAGCTGTCCAAATTTACAGTAAAGTTGGACAAATTAATAAACAAGTTGTCCAAAATAAGAGCCAAGGTCACCTCTACTTATCAATTCATTTTTAAACGTATTAAAACTAATTTTAATAAAAATAAGACGATAAATAGCTTGCTAAGTTTCTAAACAACCCTTCTGAAAAGAGAGTAACAAGAAATGTCAATTAGTATAGAAAATATTGCACTTCAAACTTGGAACTTCGATGCTTATAAGCAGACTGTCCAAAATTATAAGCACTTCCCCTAATGCATGTATTAGATGGACGTATTTTGCCTAAAAATAAACATCCTGTGTGCAAATTCGAGAAAATTGCAAGGTTTCTTTTTTTTCTATTGCGCCATTTATCTATACGTGCTCCTCTTCATAACCGATGTTAAAAATTTTTAACCGATATATAAACGTATTTCAGAAGTCATATACAAGTAGGGATTGTAGGGCACAATGGAATAAGTTTGGACTGCATGGAGTTCGTTTTGAGTGACATTTTTTGAACCAAAAAACACCCGCAAATTCACTCCAGTGACGTAGAAATTTTTTTCTAAGTCACATCGTTTCTTTCCATTTGGATAATTGCAACAGATATGTTTGGCTTAAATTGTGGAAACGTTCAAATTGTGCAAACTAAGTAAGGATTTATTTCAAACTGTTATACTCTGAGGGGTTAGGATCATTGGATAGAGAGAGGTTCTTTACAGGTATTTACTCAATTCTTTATTACCACATTTTACAGGCTAAATGGCTAAATATTCTTGAGGATCACGCTGAGTCTTTTTGGGCCATTATTTGCTAGAGAGACCTACCCCAATCTGCAAAAAATTACTCTGACTCAAAAATGACTGGTTTTTGGTGTAGAAGGAATGGTCAAAAAGATTAATCTTAATTAGAATCTTAAAAATTAGTCGTATTCGCGTCGTATTTTGGTCACAGCATTACTCATTATTGAATTAGTAATATTATCGTTATTTTACGGTTCTAAAGTTTACTCTGCCATGCAGTAACAAAAGCGACTCCAAACGATGGTCTTTTTCCGTACAAAAAATGACGCGCCAAAAACAATGCATTTGGCGTCCTTCTCTACCGCATAGATACGAAATCGGCGAACGCATTTTGAATGAAGACGTTAAGAACACTTCACAACTTCGTATTGCATCACCATCGTAGACACTACTTTCTCAATAATTCTTCACATTTTCTATCGTTTTCTCCTACGTTCTATGTAAATTTCTCTAATTTTTCCCTAATTCGACTATTGCTGAATGAGCCATCCGACATGTCGAAAATTTCCCCACTGGATGGCAATAACACAAAAAAATCTTTTAAAATTTTCACTAAATAGGTCTTTCCGACACAGAATTTTAATCACAGGACATTACAGAAACTGGTGCAAACTCCTGAACCACAAAATTTCATTTTACAAAAAAAAAATGTTTGTGTGTCTATCATGCAAAAAATTGCCTAATTTTCACTTAATTCCTGTCGGCACTGTACTTTTTCGAATCACAACACACATTTCTACTGGGGAGCTTTTCCTCCCAATGCACACTATAATATTGGTCAGAAAATACGCTCAAATATCAACTACTTCGCGAATTCACAGCACTTTATAGTTCTATTTGCCATTTGACAAGTAAAATTTCCCCTCGCATATACCCAGTGAGGGGAAGATTATTTATAGGGACACTGGAAGTCGGCGTCATATTTTAGTCGTGAGCGAGTAATCTCAGAGTTATTATGACGCCAAATTACTGCCGTAATTACCATCATATTATTCCCCACTTTCCGTCTGACGACCGTCATAAGACCCGATTTTGGAATGCATAATACATACATCCAACGCTAATCTTACTTCAAATTGCTACTTGGGTACGGCTTAAGTCAAGAGACGGCTTCATGTAATTTTAATCAAAATTATGAGACTACAAAGAAGTATTGTTAATCGTAATGCCCTAGATAGACTTTTACGGCTTAAGCCGAGACCTCAGTGGGAAATGGTTGGGAGTGTAGTCAATTTCCCACTGAGGTCTCGGCTTCAGCGATTAAGGCATTACGCTCAAGAATACTTTTTTTTGTAGTCTCTTTCTTTAGTTCACTTGAACTTGAAACAGTAAACAAATCTCAACGTTCACAATTGGATTTTGGTCAAAACTACCATACTGTATTGCAATTGGATTTCAGACAAAAATAAATTATCTATATAAGAAATATCAGATAAATTATCAGATAAAAAAAGTCGATTGTGAAAACTGCTCTCTCTTGGAGTTCGAGCAGTTAAAAATAAAGTTATATATTTAAATTTACAGTAGACTCTCTCAAATTCGGGCATATGGGACCGAAATGTCAGCCGAATTAGACAGAAATTCGGGCGACAAAGTTTTTGAAATGCAACGATTTTTTATTCATGTGCATATAGATATTGAGTTTACACACTCATATATAAAGTAAATTGCATGAAAATCCCTCAATCAAAACTAAGACAAACCATGCCAAATTTGAGCATATTTGATTCATTTGATAATCATAATCAAACTTGAAAAATGACAACAAACTTTTTTCAAATGTAACCGCTGCGCTGCCCGAATTAAAAAGTAGCCCGATCTTAAAAGAACCGAATTTGCGAGAGTCTACTGTATATTGATTATTCATTATTAAAATTAAAAGAGAAAAAAATACCTATTATTCCAGTCTAAAGTGAGTAGGTATAAAGTATGTAAAGAAATTACAATAAATTAAATTAGTATTTAAATAATTAGCTTTTCTTTCCTAAAAAATATAGATGTACACCACATTTTAAAATTGCCTCACATTGTTTTATTGAAAACCCGTCAAAGATGAAGACTTTTATCGCTCTATCGCCTTCTCATGAGATACTCCAAAATTATTTGCATACCCACAACGAAATTCCTTGAAGAGTATTACAAATAATTTCGTCAGATAAAACACTTTCAATTTTACATAATTTATACTTACTTTATTTTGTATTTTATTTGATAGGGAAACATCCCTCCTAAAAACAAAATATGAATTTTTAGAGGAAGAGGATCTGGAATTAATAAAACTGAAACATTGTGAAAATTCACACAATTACTAAGGTCAGCTGAGCGACATCTAATTAAATTTTAATTGGGGTAATTAAATTGTTTAGCGAAATAGTTTAGAGTTTCGCTAGAAATCGCTTGACCAGTGTTAAAGGGCCTGCGATGGAACAATTAAAGAACTCAAGAAGGGGAGCTTTATCCAATAAAACACTGTTGAGTAGAATGTTGATGATTGTGAAACATTTTATCATCAAAGGAAATCGAAACATTCTTGTTTTATTAACACTTAGAAGAGTGGCTATTGCATTCCATTCCAATTTAAAAGTTGATACATTTACTTTTTTTGTAAGTGCGAAAATTTTATCAAAACAAGTAAAATGCTTGAAAATCTATAATCGAAAAGTTTTGAGATGATTTAAATAAACTAGTGTCAAAGTTAAAGCTTTAACTTAAATCTTTAGGCTTCTTTATCTCAGAATTGAGGGGTTAAACTGTTAATCTTAAAGCGTTAAAATATGAGGGCGCTCTAAAAGTGTAAGGACATATTAAAAGTATGGCGCTCACAAAATAGGGGCCGAAAAATTATAGAGTGGAAAAGCCAATTATAAGCCTAGATCAGCTTATCATTGTGTAATTCTGTCATTTAAAATTCGGTTTGTGGGCAAACTTGAGGAGGTTCTTATTTCTAAAATAACGCTCAGATATCTTAGATATTTTTTTCAAGGAGAGTATTTCTGTACAAGAAACATGCCCTTGGATTTAAAAGATATTTAAGAATTAAAGAGGAAAGGTATGTTTTGACGAAATGTTCGCCTGGATCACCTCCAAAATATATCCAAAAATGAAAAAATCGTAGGAGCCGTTTTCGAGAAAAACCAAAAAGACATGGTTTTGGCGGGAATGGAGGGAATGGGGGATTGCTCTTCTGAATCCAGAAGAGCAATCCCCTGTAGTTGTTGCAGTCCAGTCTGTCTCCTTTCTTGTATATACTGGGACAATTGTGGCCACGTTCCAGTCGCTATGCATATGGTTTCCGACTCCTATCATCGAGGTGAACATAGGTTTTTAGAAGAAGATGCTTTGTATTGCATACCCCCTCCCCCCCTCCCCATTTAGATCCCGGTTTTATCCTACCTTGATAACAATTTTTCTACCCTAAAAAAAACTCCAGGTAATTATAACTTTGATTTTAAGTTATAAAATAAATCTGTCAGGTAAGTGTTAATAAGTTAATTAGTCATATATGGGTCTTTTTGTGGTCCTCGTTTGTATATCCAAATTAGAGTTATGCCATGACTTGCTCTTTGGGACGTGTAAAAAGTTTTGCATGGTCTGAATTATTAACATTTTTTCTGTGGTGTTTTCTCAGTATTATCATATTTTATTAACTTTTTTTTGACAAATTCCATTAATTTAACAACAAAATACAATGACAATATCTCTAAATTAATTTTCCTTTATTTAGAGTAGGGTAAATGTGCCAAATTCCGGCCAGCTTGCAATTTCGGCCACCTTTTTTGTTCCTCGAATTTCCATGAACTTTTATATTTTACGTACTCTAGAGATTATACAATGCAAAAGAATAACAAAAAATGTAGCTTCGACAAACAAGATGACGTGAAAAAGACATTGGAAGAATTCCCGAGGGGCAAGGAACTATGAGAACGAAGGTGGCCGAAATAGGGCACCAAAGCTATGTCTACATTTTTATTCATTTTAAAATGCATTAAGAATGATTTTAGAGTAAATAAAGACGGCAAACTCTTTAGAAGGTTCCCAGCAACACTGTTTCAGAAGAAAGAATAAAAAAAAATCAATTTGTATTTAAAATATTACATTTCAAACTTGAGTTTTTGACTCTTGCATGCAAATATGCCGAAATTTGGCACACTTACCCTAAGTGCTTTTCACATGAATTCCATAGTATTTTTGAAAATATTGTTCATATTTGAGGATTGAGAAATTTAATATAATCCCTCCCCCCAAAACGACCAGCTAAAAGACTCAGCTAATTGCATATCAATATAATTTTTTTTTTATTAATTTTTGCAAATATTAAAAAGTCAAATGCACAGAAATAGTCAAAGGGTTAGCATACACAAAAACTAAGTAATGTTTTGGGATTTAACTCTCAACTAATTACAGCTTTTCTTGACCTGGTGATCCACCTATCCTTCCTATTCTACACCTTTCTATTTTTTTTTAATTTACTGCATCTAAAATTGCATTTAAGCGTGCTTTAAAATTTATTTCTAAAGTTAACTCCCAATAAGAAGAGACAAAAATATCTAACTGTGGTTCTACTAATCCCAATGTCCTTAATCCCGGGACAAGCTGTACAGTAAATGTGAAACGGTTTAAGCTGCCTTTTCAAAGGCGGTTTCTAGCGTAAAGATTAATGTACACCATGAAGCAGCCATCTTCACGATCTGCAATGATAAAAGAAACTTGGTGTTCTATTCATTTTACTAATCGTGATACACTTTAAGAGGTAATACCTTAATGAATGTGTAGATATTAACATCGTACATCCCTGCAGCCTTCAATCCATATTCTCTTTGAATCATTCCCAGGATGAGTAAGAAGGATTTCTGATCCTTCAAACTCAAATCATACCAATTGGTTAAATACAAAGTTATCGATAGTCTTTCCATTTTGAATTTGATGAATTCTCCAAATACACAAGGTATAAACAATTGAAAAAGGATAGTCCAAATCAAAATGTATCCAATTGGATTTATTATGTATAAACGAATAAAAGAGAAAGTGGCAAAACTCAGAAAAGCACTAGTTACAAACTGAACTAGGTTCGTAACGGAGATGACCTTGTTATATAGCTTGATGTTATCAACTACCTCACAATATCTTTTTGTAATAATTTTGAGAAATTCTGCATCTTCTTGAATTCGATCTCTGTTTGCGGAAATATAATCATAGAGAATGTCTGCAGCTGCCATAATTTTAAAGCCGAAAAAAGCTACACTTACATCTGAACTAAAGACATATACAGTAGCGAATGTACTAAACACAAATTGCATGAATACTATAATTAGGGTATAATAGGGAAAGTCATTCGGTATTAATGGAATTTGTATTATCACTCCAGATTTTCCTTTGATAGCGTTACAAGTTGAAAAGCAGATCGCCACTACTATTATAAATACTTTCCCCCACCTGAAAGCAAAAATGACCGATTCTATTTATTAGATGAAATAATATGTTTAACCCTTTAAGGATGATAAGAGCAAAGGATAAAAGATAAGGGTCATAATATTAATAATGGTGGCACAACGTTCCATAGAGAAACTACACCTTCTCAAAACCGAGATTTTCGGGACATCCGCAGTATTGTCCGATGGGATTGTAGCAAAGGGGAGATATTTGGGTGAAAATGTGTACACCACTTCCAGGCACTTCTACAATTTGTATGGAACAGGCCTTCGCACTTCCAAAACTTCGCAACACTCTCGAAAATAATACAATACCTCTAGCACTTCTTGCACTTCAAGCACTTCTCAGACTTAGAAATCAGTAATTTATTTAATCTGATGAATAATCTAATTAGGAAAACTTTTAAAGAATCTCAAGAAAGTAATTTTTACACATATTTTTAAAATTATTCTTTTATTTTGATTTTCTAGCGCCAGATGTAGGGGTATCAACATATTTTGAATTTTTCTAATAGACTAGTGAAGCTACTTTTGGAAAATAGAGTATCTAAAAAAAAAACGTAATTTCCTTTGAATTTCCTTTTCGTTGTTTATTGAAACTGTGCTGAAAAATCTGCAAGAGTCTAAAAGTACGAGTGCAACAACTAATTCAATACTTCATACGTATCTTCACTTTTTGTAAAGCGTGATTCTCACTCTGGTTTCAAAATTCTTTAAAATTAAAAGGGACGGTTTTTGATGATTGGCGTATTAATTAATAAGAATTTTCTTAGAAACTGAAAGAGAAAATTAGTTCTGCAGATTAAATATTATTAATCGTATCGAAACACTTTATTCGATATTACAATGTAATCATTACAAGGTGCCTCATGTTGGAAGAATCTGCTGATCGTACATCGTCCATGAACGCCTTCCCCGTATAGTGAATGCTTCTTCCGTGCTCCTGAAGGTTTGTGGGTAAAGGCAGTACATTTTATTACGTTTTATCACAGTGAAAAATGTCTTTCTCGACATTCAGTTGATTGCACCGGACGGGACTCGAACTCACAACTTTGTGAGTCGAGTAAGAGATCTCGTCCGCCCAAGACCAACTGTCTTGATTGCACCACTAAGATCCCCAGAGGATCTCAGTGCATACATAATGCAGGATGCAACATAATACATTTTTGTTAAATGATTAAGTTGGTTTAGTTAAATGATTTAGTTAAAAATCTTTGCTAAAATGCAGAATAATTTTCAAAAATACATTTTGTTTCGGAATTCCGATACGCGGGCTAGCCTTTCGATCCGAGAAACACTGACGATCGCTGGTACCAGAAATCAGGAGAAAAATGCCCACATTTGTGAAGGTCCCCTTATACCGCGAAGCAAAAGAATGTGGCACGCATGTAACGAGCTTTTAAACACATTCAAGCTTTTCTAAATAGCGTAATAAGATATAATTATTGTTTCCCAACATTTTACCAAATTATACAATTGTTATTAGACCTTTTTAAAAGTAGTCTAATATAAAATATTACAAACGCATCTTTTCGTCCTTCATTTGGTAAAAGTCTTAACAGCATAAATCGACTTTTTTGAAGAATTCTTTTGACATAAAGAGATGTAATACACTAATAAAACCTTTCCAATATATGCAAAAAGGTGAACAAAAATTATGGAGATGACCTATGGGACACCCCTTAAAGACATTGGCGAAAAAGTTCCATGAATTTATGCGATCATCCTTATACATTTACGATAACTCAGAAAAAAAATATATCAAATTTATTCAAAGTCAACTGCAATAGCTATATAAATGTCATTAATTGCGAGCCATTACAGGAATTTAAAATTCCCGTAAAAATTACGGAAAATTATTATTTAAGCTGAGTATTTCTTCGGAAAAATTACAACACAATTAAGCTATAATAAATTTGTGTGTATTTGCTCCATTCATTGTCATAATCGAACTTAACAATTTCAACAAACCTTTTCAGTTTTCCGCCCGAATTAAAAATCTCAACTAAAAGTAACGTAGTCTGAAAAATACGTAATTAGACAAAAAAGCTATATTTGGGCACTCTCACTTCCAAAGACTTCCAAGCACTTCATTTTCACCTGTACACCACTTCCGACCCTAATATCTCCCCCTTGGATTGTAGTTCGGTGTTCCATGGAATCTCATGAGGCTCACTGAATGCAATTCCAACACCTTTAACGCCATAAAAATTCCTTGGGAACTTAAGGAGATTAGAACCCGAGACACTTGCAAGCATAGAGCTAGTAAAGCGTGTCCACGACAACATTGTTCCCAAGAATAATGCTTTAAAAATGAAGTCTACATAATATTAAAAAATAAGATATATTTTTTTTGAAATTAATTCATTGTAGGTTTTAGATATATTATTTTTTTTATTCAAGTGTTTGATTGGCGAAATCTCGTATCTTCTTCTTGAATCCTCCCATCAAGATCTGTACAAGATCATCACCGCGGTTCTTGGTGGTTTCATTCCATTTTTTTTGAAGTCCTCGATGTTTTCGACGCGTTTAGCCATCTTCAGATCGTATTTGATAATAGCCCAATATATTTCAACTGGACGGAGATTTGGAGTGTTTGGCGGATTCATCTCCTTGGGTACATAACGAACGTAGTTCTCCCCGTACCATTCTTTGGTTGCTTTTGAGTAATGGCACGACGCCAAATCTGGCCAGAAGATCGGGGGTATGTCAAGGCATCTGTACAGAGGCAACAGGCCTTTTTCTGAGGCAACCGTGATATAAATTGACAAGTTCATGTTGCCCTGCATGAAAAACGCCTTACTCTGACGTCCACATGAGCAAATCGCCATCCAAACCATGTATTTTTGTATGTACCATGTATTACCTTTTCTTATATCATATGCGAGAAATCTTAGGAGTTTTTTTTTCGAAAATGCGATTCTGTAGTCGTGACATTGCCATTTGAGCTCACGTGGCATTGTCAGAAGTCACGTATTTGAGATTTCTGGCAATTCAAATGACAATGAATTTTGTTAAACAAATCAGCCAAGACGTACTGTATTTTCATAAAATCATCAAGTAAAGGGATTCCATTAATAATTCAATGAATTGCATTTTTAAACTCATATAATATGACAAAAAAGCTCGAATGGCATTGTCAGGTTTCGAACTCACGCGTGATAATGCCACGAAAATTACAGAATTCCCCTACTGGTACTGTTTGAAGTCTCCTTTTACGTACAGTAGACTCTCTCAAATTCGGGCATATGGGACCGAAACGTCAGCCGAATTAGACGGAAATTCGGGCGACAAAGTTTTTGAAATGCAACGATTTTTTATTCATGTGCATATAGATATTGAGTTTACATACTCATATGATGAGTCATTTTTTTTTGTGCTACACACCTTTGTAATTATTTCGAACTATCTCTATCTACATATTTTATATTGTATAGTCCTACATGTTACTTTCTGTATCCTGGGCATGAACCAATAAACTTATTATTATTATTATTATTATTATTATTATTATTATTATTATTATATATAACGTAAATTGCTTGAAAATTCCTCAATAATGCAAAATCACATCAAAACTAAGGCAAACCATGCCAAATTTGAGCATATTTGATTCATTTGATTATCATAATCAAACTTGAAAAATGACAACAAACTTTTTTCAAATGTAACCGCTGCCCGAATTTAAAGGTAGCCCGATCTTAAAAGAGCCGAATTTGCGAGAGTCTACTGTATGTTTTATCATCCATCAAGATGCACCCACTAAAGCCAGAGATGATCTTATCGTGCAGCCTTCGAGCTCGTGTTTTAGCTGACTGACTTTGTGCATCCGTGCGATGATGGTCTGTTTGGGCCTTAACTCTTTCGCGTCATTAAGGTCATATATGACCCGGGGAAAAAACAATTTTTTTTTGACTATTTACATTAATTGAAACCTATCGGTTTGTGCACGAAATCATAATAGAAGTATGTAAGATTCTTGGCTAATTTTCTCAAGACTCCAGATATTCAGGAAAAGAAAATATTTGAGATAAAAAATCACGAATTTTGAACTTTGTGAAATGACTTTTCTTCTTCAAAATTTTTTATATTAATTTATTTTTTTTCAGCAAAAAGTTCTTTAGAAACACAAAATAGAATATCCAAAGATTGTATATTGCATATTTTGATGCAATAAACTACTCTCAATTTTCTAGAAAAGCGTGTAGAATTTTCCGGGTCATATATGACCCTATTGTCGGCAAGGGTAACAGTGTTTTCGGTCCAAATCTATAGTGAAATGTAGTTGGGACATTGTTTTTCTTTCTGATATGCAGGTGGGACATCTTGCTCCTGAACATTTCATCTTATATCTGATGAATTATAACATGTTTTGCAATATTTTAGAGTATTCTGCAAGCGTCTCATATTGTGCAATTGTATTGTATGTGAATAAATATGTGGATAAGTTTATTTTTGCCAAATACCACTCAAAATATTGTGACAGTGACTGTTCAAGGGATTACCAGGAAGATTCCTTGAACACCAGGAGTACAGTGTTCATCAAGACAATCCAGTTTGCCATGGTTTTGGCCAAATTAGTAACTTCAAGCAAAAATAAATGCTTAAAAAGCCCGTGATATAGATTTTGAAAATGGTATGTACACTTCCCTTGAGGACAACAGGGTCATATGACCCGGGGTTTTTCCGAGTTTTCACGCAATGGAAATTTTTTTCCATCCAGGTTTCTGGGCAGTGCTTTTACTGTCGAGGAATCGAAGAATCACCCTCCGGACGATCTGGCGTGAGGTATTTGTGAGTTTTCCAAGGTCCGCGTAATTGATTCTAGGATTTTTTAGATAAGTACAGGATCAGTTTCCTTCCCTTTTCTATTATTATTTCGTATCTCAGTGGAAAATGAACAGAATTTGATGAGAGTTTCACCAAAAGAAAGGCAAAAACACATGTTATAATGTTTACATAACCAAAAAAAGCTAGTGAGCCATAAAAATATCAAATCATTTGGAACAATCTTATCTTGGACACGATTTACCTTTACTCAACCACTTGATCCATTGAGTGCTAGGGGGCTAAGGTTACAAAATCTGGGGTAAGAAAAAGTAATTTTTATTGGGACTTTTTGGGAGATGACTGTGGGAATTTTTCGATTAAATGGTAACCCAATCGTCCTTAAAGGTATAAAATCTGAAGGAAAATTTCACAAATACGTTATTTAATGCTACTCACTTGAAGCAAGTTATCCAAATGTTACTGAACTTTGTTAGATTTTTCTCCGCAATAGCATTTATTTCTTGATTCTCGAAATCGTTGTGGAGTGACTGAACCTTATCCAGTAGTTCCAGTAAATTATTTCGATGGTACCGCAACATAACAGTCTTACAAAGGATTTGTATACTTGCCGTGCAAATCATAAGTGACATTGCTAGATTTCCCGTAAATTGTCCATGAAATGTATTAGCAATATGCAATGCTGAAGAAAGAAAACATAACATATTTGCGAAGATGGTAATCCTTATCAATATGCGTTGCCAAATTGGTTCAGTTGTAACGTAAAAAGTCGCAATCGAGATTCCTAACTCAAGCTTAGGCTTGAGTTTGTTAAATATATCCAATTTTCGTGGCGCAGGCATTTTTGATACACTGAAACTTTGTGAAGGATCTCCGAAAGACTGAAGAACGAAGTCCAATTGATGAAATATTCGTTCGTTGTTTCTCTGTAGGCGTCAACACAAAATGCTTTTACGGCTTTTACCCTTTAATTATCGGTCCGTGCAAAATGCATAACAAGAAACATGTGTCTTCATTTGATACATTGCAATATGAAGGTAACATCAAAGAATGTATTTTTTCAAAAAATATTGTGTACAATTGCATAGTACAACTTTATACAAGAATGTAATAAAGAATTCATAAATAGCGTCCAAGTAACGTTACGTACAGATGCACATCACAGATTATTGCATCAGCTTGAAGGAGTCCAAGGTCGCAAGGACATCCAATTAAGGAATGTATAGGGAGGGGTAAAGGGGGTAAAGGAGGGAAAAGGATACCAGAAATCACCGGTTTTTCGAGCCGATTGAGCGAGAGTCTACTGTAAAAAGCTCTAAGCTTTTTTAAGCTTTATGACCAGCGCACAATAACTTTTGTTTGTAAACATGTTTTCAAAATTTCGCATGAGAATGAGCGAGATAACTAGATCTAGATCTCACTCACTCTCATTGAAATGTCAAAAATATGTTTACTAAACAAAAGTTATTGTGCGTTGGGCATTAGAAGTTAACATGAACAATCTGAATTAAATAAAATATGCGAAATTTTGTTTGATAACTTTCGTCAATTTTGATGACAATTTTACATGACTTTATCACCGTTAATCTGGGCTTGGTGATCATTTAGGCCGACTCATCACGCTTGGACCACAAAATGCGTCACCCTTTTTTCACTATCATCTCTAGAAAAAAATCAGGAATTTTAGAGCTTTGAACTACACTGTTTCATACAACCAATATCCTAATGCTACCTATGAAACATTGGCCTCAATTCTGAGACCAAAAATCAAGATCGAAATTTCAAGCTGTCAAATATTTTCAAGATCAAAATTTCGTATTCTCATGCGAAGTATTAAATTTTAAATATTTTAAATTTAAAATTTAAAAAAAAATTTAAAATTTAAAATTTTTATTTTAAATTTTAAATATTTTTTAAATTTTAATATTTTTTTAAATATTGATGTTGGTCTCAGAATTGAGGCCATAAAAACATTAGAGAAACCTTATATTTTTTTCACAAATAATGCGCGAAGAAAAAGCTTTATTTACTGGCTAAATGTACCCCGGTCTCTCCTATAGCATATTTTTCAAGTTTTTTTTTATTGAAATACTAAATTATCTCTAATATATGAACTTTAAGGCGTCTTCTATACGGGGAGATTTCGAAATGCACCCCACTGTCCTATGCACCGGTGAGTCTCGGGAAATCTACCCTAGTGGTTCATGCCTGAGATAAATTTTCTCCATCCTCTGTTATAAATTCTCCAAGTGTGCTCTGACCTCTGACTAAAATAGATAGTCTGGAAGACTTTCTGTTCTATTTCGAAACGTTTCAAACGTCAATCACACATAATTTTACAATCAAAGAATTTGTTAAAGAGTGGTAAAGTTAATATTTATGCCTGGTAACGAACACATTAAGGAAGAGGAGATGGGGCATCCATCCCCATCCTCCATATCAAAACCGTCCTGTTGTTCCTAAAGTAAGAAAATATCTTAAGTTTTTATTTTTCTATAAATCAACTTTGTTCCATTTAACTATTTCTTTATTCTATTTAACTGTTTCTTTATTTCTTTTTAAGAATGTCTATTTAACAATTCGACAATATTCTAATGTAGATTAAACGTTACATTCAGAAGAGTGATCAATACCGTGTTCCTATTTCACCAGCTTTTCGACTCTTGATATCTTTGAAAATAGTTCACGAGAAAAACATCTCTTGAAAAACAAAAAAAAAATTATTTAAAATCGATTGAAAATGTCAAAATATTCGAACATAAACGAATGGAGCTTTCGAAGAGGGAGATTTTAAGCGCCAAAAGATAGGCAAAAATGCATCGGTCTAAAGCTGAGTGGGGGAATTTTGTTTCAAAATGGCGGTTTCGAAATAAAATCCCCCCGTTTAGATGCTCCCTAAATGATCGAAATTGCATAAACAAATTTCAAGTTTCAATTGATAGAAACGTGTTTTTATTCATCTTTTCAAAAAGCTCTACAGAAATATCTAAAAATGATCGAAAAAGCAAAGTAGGATTTCGAGATTATCTTTGAGAAACTATGTTTTCAAACATTTTTCTAAGCCGCTCATTTTTGGTATCAGGGATGCTACAAATATTGGCCTTGTTAATATTAGATCGATTGGAGAAGTCGACAAAAGTGGCGATTACATTATTGTGATTATGTCGACCGCTCAGAATAAGAAACGAACAATCGATTTGATGCTGAGATTTTACATGCAGAGTACAGAATTTTTGATATTTAAAATCTCTATAACTTAGAAAATAATTAACTTCAAAGTATAATACTGACAGGGAAGGTAGAGGGTATAAAGAAGTATCCAAAAAGCGAATAAAATGATTTTTGTAAAAAATCGAGTTGCTCCACTTATATTCTGAGTGATCGATGTTAGAATCACACTAAACTAGTGTTGTGCCATGACATTTGGGACGTAGGAAACTTTTGCGTGGTCTGAATTAGCAGTAAAGAAACATTTTTTTTCTACTTCATCATAGTCACTAATCCCGATGTCTTCAATCCCGGGACAGGCTGTACAGTAAATGTCAAACAGTTTAAGCTGCCTTTTCAAGAGCGGTTTCTAGCGTAAAGATAAATGCACACCATGATGCACCCATCTTAATGATCTACAACGATACAAGAAACTTTTAGTTTTCTATTCATTTTATTAATCGCGATACAATTTAAGAGGTAATACCTTTATGAATGTGTAGATATTAACATCGTACATTCCTGCAGCTTTCAATCCATATTGTCTTTGAGTCATTCTCAATACAAATAGGAAGGACTTCTGATCCTTCAAACTCAAATCATACCAATTGGTTAAATACAAAGTTGTCGTTAGTCTATCCATTTTGATTTTGATGAATTCTCCAAATACGCAAGGTATAAACAATTGAAAAAGGATAGTTAATGCCACGATGTGTCCAACTGGATTTCTTGGGTATAAACGAACAAAAGAGAAGATGGAAAAGCTCAGAAAAGCACTTGTTGTAAATTGAATAAGGCATGGAAGGGAGATGATGTTGTTAAATCGTTTGATATTATCCATAACCTCACAATATCTTATCGTGATGATTTTGAGTAAATCTGGATCTTCCTGAATCCGATCTCTGTTTGCCGAAATGTAATCGTAGAGAATGTCTGCAGCTGCCATAATTTCAAACCCGAAGAAAGCTACACTTATTTCTGAATAGAATACATATGCACAAGCAAATGGAGCATAAAGAACTTGTACGAATAGCATAATTTGAGTATAATAAGGAAAGTCACTCGGAATTAACGGAATTTCAACTATCATTCCAGATTTTCCGTTGATAGTGTTAGCAATTGAAAAGCTATATCCGGTTACATATACTAATGCTCTTCCTAACCTGAAAACAAAAATATGCTCAATTTTGAAAATTCAAGAGAAAAATCACAAATAAACCTGAATCCTACTCACTTAAAGCAAGTTTCCCAAATATTACTGAATTTTATTAGAGTTTTCTCTGCAATACAATTTATGTCCTTATTCTCGAAATTGTTGTGAAGTGATTGTGCTTTTTCCAGTAGTTCTAGCACATTCTTTCGATGGTACCGCAATAAAACAATTTTACAAAGGATTTGGATACATGCAATGCAAAACAGAACTGACACTGCTAGGTTCCCAGTAAATTGTCCATGAAATGTATTAATAATATGCAATGCTGAAGACAGAAAACATAACAAGCTTGAGAAGAAGATAATTTTAATGAATATGCGTTGCCTAATTTGTTCAGTTGTAACGTCAAAAGTCGCAATCGAGATTCCAAACTCTAGCTTAGACTTGAGTTTGTTAAATATTTCCAGTTTTCGTGGCACAGGCATTTTTGATACACTGAAACTTTGTGAAGGATCTCCGAAAGACTGAAGGACGAAGTCCAATTGATGAAATATTCGTTCGTTGTTTCTCTGTAGGCGTCAACACAAAATGCTTTTACGGCTTTTACCCTTTAATTATCGGTCCGTGCAAAATGCATAACAAGAAACATGTGTCTTCATTTGATACATTGCAATATGAAGGTAACATCAAAGAATGTATTTTT
Source organism: Phlebotomus papatasi (assembly GCF_024763615.1). Classification (NCBI taxonomy): domain Eukaryota; kingdom Metazoa; phylum Arthropoda; class Insecta; order Diptera; family Psychodidae; genus Phlebotomus; species Phlebotomus papatasi. The sequence goes on from NC_077224.1 coordinate 45,168,829, forward strand.
TCAAAAAATATTGTGTACAATTGCATAGTACAACTTTATAAAAAAATGTTATAAAGAATTTATAAATAGCGTCCAAGTAACGTTACGTACAGATGCACATCACAGATTATTGCATCAGCTTAACCCATTCCTTACCATGGTATTATACATCATACGCAAATTGAGTGATTTTAGATGATTTATTCCAGGGCAATTTTTATCCGAATTGCTATCGGGAATGGATTTTTAATAACTATAGTTCTTCAATTACTTGGGAAAAATAGTCCGACAGAGATGAAAATACATTTTGTTATTGTTTTCTTGCTTCGCGGAAGGTCATGCAAAATTTTTGCTCAAAATGGCGGACGGAAAATTCTACATCCCGTCGAATTTGTTAAAATTTTCCTTCATGCTCTTTTCTGATTTGAATTCTGATTGCAAATTTATGTTCTTGGATAGTTACTCTATCTAAATCAATAGAGTTTGTAATGAATTACTGTAAAGAATTTAAATTCAGTGACCGTTAAGGCGTGTGTTTGACAGCGGCTCCCCGCGCCCCCATAATAGATAAAAAAATTTTCTTTTCAAAAAATTCATCTATTAATATGTAAGAAACTTATCCCAAAATATGAACATTCTATCTCAAGTATTTCTTCATTGCATCAAGTATTTCTGGTACATTGACTGAATGGATTAAAGGAGTCCAAGGTCGCAAGGATATACAAAAAGTTATCAGAAATCACCGGTTTTTCTTGGACTGCCATGTCACCCCCGCATTGTTACCCCAAAATAAAATGAGTTTTTAAAAATTCGCTATTGCAAGAATGAATTGCGTTGATTCGCTTAATCTAGTACTATTCTATCAACTGATCCATTGAGCCCTCGGGACTCGGAACCCAGAGTAAAGTCGATAACGCAGAAGCACATGAGAACAGTGTCATGTATACTAAAAAAAATAAGAAATATTTTTGCTAACATTAAAAATATTTTCATTACGAAATTTTTATCATATCACCATTTCTTTTAAGGAAGTTAAAGATACAAGGTTAAATCTTTTTTCCAATCAGGCTATTCTTTGAAGTCAAAATTAAGATGGTAAAACTTTTATATCCAAGGTTTAACTTTCTAAATATTAGAGGGAGGCGGGGCTACTTTGAGTTGAGGGGCTACATTATTAGAAGATCTTTTCGTATATTTCTAAATGAATTCGGTCCTTACAATTATTTTCATTATTTTATTTAGATCCACAATTGTTTTATATATCTAAATTACATTACAATAAAGTCCAGCTCCTTTAAAAATATGTGAAAAACGTATATCAATATAGCCACACGACTCTCAGAGTAGTCCCAGCTTCCCCTATAGGATAATTTTTTTCAACTTGTCACCCTTCTAGAGGTTAAACGGTAGAAGATATTGATTTCCAGTCTTTAATGACTCCTAGTTACTTAAAAAAAAATATCCTCTAACGCGTAATTTTTCTGAAACCATCTCCCATCCTCTCCAGTTTAATTAATTTTCGGATATGGTATATATAAATGGACATCTATGACCTGAAAATTCGCCATTTTGATTTTTCAGGTCAAAGGTCAACCACTTCTAGAGGCTCAATTTTCAATGGAATTGCTTAAATTTGGATTTTTTTTAAAAGGCATGGATATTCGAAAATCGACTACATCGGTCTCAAACGGTAATGAATTGGTTTTCTTTACATAAAGGCCAAACGGTGAGAAATATTGAATTCATATTCTTCCATGACCTCCCTTCAATTGACAATATCCAGAAATTCTTGTATTCTCACAGTCCTCCACCAAAAAAACCAGGTTTTTAAGTTTATCTCAAAATAGGCCCTAGCGATTTCATTCATAATGTTGTGCAGCTATTCCAGATTAAGCTTTCGTACTACATATTTATTCTACTTTTTGAATATTCGAAGGTATAAGGTCAACAACTTTTGAGGGCTTAATTTTCATCGGAATTGCTTAAATTTGGAGTTTTTTGTAAGGTCTGAAAATTTCCAACTCTAACCCGACTTGAAATTTCAATGGGTTTCATCGATAATGAATCAGTAAAATACCGGCAAATGATTTTCCTTATACGAATTTACTTAGACTTGTTACTCATACCAAAATATTTTAAAATTTGCTCTTATAAGAATTTTTTATTTAGGAATTGTTTTCTTTTTATGAATCAATTTAATGGTTAGGAAACCGGAATGTACCTAAAAACCGCGAAAGGATAATTCACGAAGAACCTTTCTTTCTCGTGTGATCGAGCATTTCGCAAAGCTGGAACGCTTTTTCATTTCACCGGGGACCATTTTTCTCAACTTATCTTCGCATTTCAGATGATTTCTGAGAAATTATGTCACGCTATTCATCCGTCTGTCCGGCTACTACCACACCTAGACCCCAAACGGTTGGATATAGAGACTTAGAACCTTCGGGTAATCCCCCATAAGTCGTCCATGTAATGATTAACATGCACCCCAAATCCAAAACCATGTTTTTTGGGATTACTCGAAAACGTTTTTCATTTTAAGATATGCTTTAGAGATGCGGATATTCATCCTTATACGAAAATACCGTTGAATCATTCCTAATCACGGTTTTTCAAGATCAAAGGTTTAAAAGGCTCTAGAGAGCGCAATTTTTAACCGAATGGTATCATGATTGGACTCGTTGGAAAGGTCTTGGAATTGTGGACAAGCCTGAACCGATTTCAATTGGATAACTAATTTTTATCCGAAATTCATTTAGAACACTCCCAAAATTGGGCAAAATTTTAAGTGATTTACGAATCTGTTCAAATCGGATCTAAATCGGTTATGAACCAATAAGTAATTTCTATCCGAATATCAAATCTATTACTCTTAAAACTATTTTTCAGGATGTTTTGAGTGATTTATGAATCGGTTCAAATCGATTGAAAACCAATAAGCAATAAATCCAGCAGTTCGAGAACTTTGCAAAACCTGAGGATGCTTTGCCATCTGTTTTTAGAAAAAGATTTTGCAAAATAGCCTACGCTTTTGATATTACATTTGAATATGTATAAATTTTAAAATATTAATAAGATGGCTATTATACTAAAAAATAATATACTAAAAAAGTTTTAAAGTGTTTTAATGATCTTTTAATATTAAAAAGTAGTTTAGCACTGCAAAAGACCTTGCATTCACATTCTGTAATGTATAATCCCTGCTTGGTTATATTTTTATGTTTACAAGTCTAGAAAATCTTAAAATAGGTAGTTTTTCAATCCCTTCTGATATCCCAAGTTTTAAATAAATGTGAATTTTTATTTTTTTAATAAAGTGGCCCATTTTTTTCATGAAATACCCAAGTTTTGAGGGACTTTCACTAACCCTTCCAATCAGGTGATTTTTACGTGCAATTAACAAATAATATTAAAGGATAATTATTCCTATTTTTATTAAAGCTAATCCTATCTGTAATTAGTAGGATATACGGAATATATAGGGGAAAGTGGCCTGCCTTTCATTGCGGAAGCCTTCGAATATTTCAATTTTTCTCTTATTTTCCAAAGCAAAAACCCTATTCTCTAAAACCACTAACTATTTTCTATTAACTTTGATTAAAAAAACAGAATTTTTACTTTGGGAAATAAGAGAAAAAAATTAGTGTTCAAAGGCTGCCGTATTCAAAGGCAGATCACTTTCTCCTACTAGGCTTTTTTTCTCTTCATATAATCTTTTTAACTGCTCGAACTCCAAGAAAGAGCAGTTTTATTTATAAAACAATTACAAAAGGGACAGATAATCCTAACCGGCTTATGTAGGTAAGATTCTCAACGTTAGCTAACTCGGAGTGCATTCAAATTCGATTTGGAGCTGAAGTTGGGAGACGCCATTCAGTTATCTTGAATAAAATTCGTGAAATTATACAAATTTTGTATTTAAATCAAAATATCAAGGATTTGGATGAACTGGCACAAAAGTGATATATGGGTGAAATGTAGACCAGAATGTTCTCTATAATTTTCCTATAGAACATGATCTCATCGATTACTCAGAAGTCAAGATAAGCGAGGTTTTTTGTTTCTTAACTTGTTTTTTCATCCAGAGTGCCCCAAGTATTGATTTGTTGAACTTCAACTATATCAAAGAATTGTTGTATTTTGTGGGACTTTCCATTTAAAACCATATCGACCACTCAGAATATAATACGACTAACTCGCGAATGGCCAACTTTACAGGAGAGTGATTTAAAGCTGAGATTTTACATGCTGATCATAGGATTTTTAAGTATCGGAACTGATATAACTTTGGGAATAATTAACTTTTCGGTATAATATTCACAGGGAAGGTAGAGGGTGTCACGGAGTACCCGAAAAGCGAAAAAAAACGAATTTTGCAAAAAATCGAGTTAGTCGCATTATATTCTGAGTGGTCGATATTTTAAGTGTCTTTGTGGAGTAGAGGCAGTCAAATTGGCATCTGAGTGATTTCAAAGCGTTATTATGGGAAAAATCAATTTTTTCACACTTAAACGGCAAAATCGGAGTGATAGCGTAGCCTGAGCGGAAAATGATGTATGGACGAAATGTAGAGACAAATGTCCTCTACAATTATGTCGAAGTAATCATCAAAATCGGTTCAGCGACAGTCGAGATAATTGAGGTTATGCGATATTGAAATTGGTTTTTCGACTGTGGCGCCGCTGGTGTTGGTCCCACGAAGTTCAAATATTCTAGAAAGTTGTAGAATTTGGTGAGATCTTTCGTTTAAGCCCTCATTCATCAAAATCGGTCAAACAGAATCGGAGATATGATTTTTTGAATTTCGTGAACTTTGACCCCTCATATCTCCGGTTCTATTGAAACCACAGCGCCCATACGCACCATTTTGGAAACGTCCTAGACTGGACTACAACATACTAAAATTTCATTAACTTGCACAAAGGAATTTTTGAGAAAAATGATTTTGAATTTCGATGAATTTTGACGCTATCGTAGCGCCACCTATGGGGACTTTTTGAACTTCCATCTGAAAGTGCTCATCGAGACGAAACCAAAAAGGTAAAATTTAGGTCGCTATGTTAATTAGAACCGGAGATAGAGACCGGTCAATATTCGAACTTTGACCCCTTATAGCTCGGGTCAGGGGTTATGGATCGACTCAAGTATTTTTTTGTTTGATAGGTATAATCAACGGCTACAACATACTAAAATTTCAGCCCGATGCACAATGGAATTTTTGAGTTATGTAATTTATAAAATTGAAAAATCTTCTTTTTAATAATAGCGCCCCTAGCGGTAGTTTTACGAACTTGCGATGTTAGAAGTGGAAGTGGCATTTCACGAGAGCTTTCCAAAAAGCCCTCACTTTTTAAATTCTGACAATTAGAACCGGAGTTATGGCCATTTTAAGAATTTTTTTTTGGACCCTTATAGCTCGGGTCAGGGGGGTCGGGGGACCTTAAGTTTGGTATTGATGGAAAGCCCTAAGGCCCAGCTATAACATTCTAAAATTTGAGCCCGATCGATGCCATAGGGGCGGAGCTATTGAGAAAACAAAAAAAAAGGGGGGTCTTCAAAATGGCGGAAGGAGGGGTGGGGGGTGGGGGGTCAATGCACCAAGTTGCAATTTTCACCCGATATATAACCTTTGCCGAAAACCGCAAGTCGATATCTCTTTTAGTTTAGGAGCTATTAAGCTCCAAAGAGCGGCCGGACGGACGGACGGACGGACTGGAACGGTTTTTAGCCATCCATATATTCGTGATCAGGAAGTGTCAAAACACATTCTGGCAAAGTTTGGGGCCAATCGGAGGACATGAGATTTTGTTAGGATTATAGTAGGTGAGATTGTTAAGAATCTCACCTAATCTAGTCCCCGGCGAGTGGTCTTCAAAGTTGAAGCCAATTTCTTACTTTCACATACAAATGCGTATGGGAATTTTTCTGCACTCGTGATCGTTATGCTAAATAGTAGGTGAGATTGTTAAGAATCTCACCTAATATTTAAAAAGGGAGAAGTTTTTCCGTATTATAAGATACCTTTCCGTATGGAGGGATAACTATACTAAATTTATGTTTAAATAAATTTTTTCCTTGGAGCACTGTGAGCTGAGTCCGAGATCAATTTAGGAATTGGCTACAAATAGCTCCATATAAAAAGGCCCACTTGCCAGGCGCTTGCACCTAATACAATTTGAAATTCACGGCCAAAACAGCCCTATCCTCCCCTATTTTAAGCTGTCCATAACACAGCCCAATTTCCCAAATATTAGGTGAGATTCTTAATAATCTCACCTACTATAATCCTAACAAAATTTCATGTCGTCCGATCGACCTCAAACTTGGCCAAAATGTGTTTCGCCACTTCCTGATCACGAATATATATGTGGCTATTTTACGTTCCCAGCCGGCCGCTCTTTGGAGCTTAATAGCTCCTAAACTAAAAAAGATATCGACTTGCGGTTTTCGGCAAAGGTTATATATCGGGTGAAAATTGCAACTTGGTGCATTGACCCCCCACCCCCCACCCCTCCTTCCGCCATTTTGAATACCCCCCTTTTTTTGTTTTCTCAATAGCTCAACCCCTATGGCATCAATCGGGCTCAAATTTTAGTATGTTATAGCTGGGCCTTAGGGCTTTCCATCAATACCAAACTTAAGGTCCCCCAACCCCCCTGACCCTAGCTATAAGGGTCCAAAAAAATTTCTTAAAATGGCCATAACTCCGGTTCTAATTGTCAGATTTTAAAAAGTGAGGGCTTTTTGGAAAGCTCTCATGAAATGCCACTTCTCCTTCTAACATTACAAGTTCATAAAACCACCGGTAGGGGCGCTATTTTTAAAAAGAAGATTTTTCAATTTTATAAATTACATAACTCAAAAATTCCATTGTGCATCGGGCTGAAATTTTAGTATGTTGTAGCCCTTGATTATAACTATCAAACAAAAAAATACTTGAGTCGATCCATAACTCCTGACCCCAGCTATAAGGGGTCAAAGTTCGAACATTGACTGGCCTCTATCTCCGGTTCTAATTAACATAGCGACATAAATTTTACCTTTTTGGTTTCGTCTCGATAAGCACTTTCAGATGGAAGTTCAAAAATTCACCACAGGTGGCGCTGCGATAGCGTCAAAATTCATCGAAATTCAAACTCATTTTTCTCAAAAACGGCATTGTGCAAGTTAATCAAATTTTAGTATGTTATAGTCCAGTCTAGGACGTTTCCAAAATGATGCAAATGTGCGCTGTGGTTATAATAGAACCGGAGATATGAGGGGTCAAAGTTCACGAAATTCAAAAAATCATATCTCCGATTCTGTTTGACCGATGTTGATGAGTGAGGGCTTAAACGAAAGATCTCACCAAATGCTACAACTTTCTAGAACACTTGAACTTCGTGGGACCAACACCAGGGGCGCCACAGTCGAAAAACCAATTTCAATATCACATAACCTCAATTATATCGACTGTCGCTGAATCGATTTTGATGATTACTTCGACATAATTGTAGAGAACATTTGTCTCTATATTTCGTCCATACATCATTTTTCGATCAGATAATGCGATCTGTCCGATTTTGTTGTTTAAGTGTGAAAAAATTGATTTTTCCCATAATAACGCTTTGAAATCACTCAATATGCCTATTCGACTACTTCTTCTCGACCAAGACACTTAAAATAGGGTTTTAAATGGAAAGTCTCACAAAATACAACAATTCTTTGATATAGTTGAAGTTCATCAAATGAACACTTGGGGCGATCTGGTCGAAAAAACGAGTTCAAAAACAAAAAAACCGCGCTTATCTCGGCTTCTGATCAATCGATGAGATCATGTTCTACAGTAAAATTATAGAGAACATTATGATCTACATTTCACCCATATATCACTTTTCTGTCAGTCCATCCAAATCCTTGATATTTTGGTTTTAATACAAAATTTGTATAATTTCACGAATTTGATTCAAGATAACTGAATGGCGTACCTCAACTTCAGCTCTAAATCGAATTTGCATGCATTTCGAGTTAGCTCACATTAAGAATCTCACCTACATAAGCCGGTTAGGATTATCTGTCCTTTTCACTTTCGTTTTCTATGTGGAAATGGTGAAAATAAAATAAAAGTAAATAAAATAAAAGATGTCTTTATTCTTTTGCAAGCTTCTGTATATTTTTAGCGGGAATTCTTATATCTTATTGGTACTAGCGCCATCTGTGCTCTCACAGTTCAATTTTCAATGGATAGTGTGCGCGGGAAAGGCCAAGAACCTCTCACGTGGATCAATTTTTTCCCTCCTCTTTTGGTCAATGCTTGTCTTTCTGTTTGCAGGGTGTGTTTGCCAGAGTGGCATTCTGGCCCAAGTGATTCACATGGGATCAATTAATTGAACTCTGGCTGAATTTCAAGTCAGAGCAACACAAAAAGGTCAAAGAAGTGCTTCCGAAATGCTCAACTGCACTAATTGGCTTCAATTAGTGGACACCCGAAGAGATGATGCTTGGCAAAAAAAAACCCCAAGTTCTCTGTAAGATCAAAGAGGCAGTATTCTTGGGGCTCTTTGGGTTGTTCTTGGGCGCTTTGGGTGGGGACAAGACGTCACTGTAGTCGTCATGGAGAGTGAGATGGATGCATTTGTTGTTCTTCGAGGCAGCACAAAAGTGAACGTTTCCACACCGTGAGTCAAGCGCCAGTTGGTCAGATGAATTTTCAACCTGCGGACGTGTTGCGGACCCCACGAAAGTGTCTCGCGTTGCCGACCATGCCAGAGTCGGTTGGGCGTTGGCGGATTTTGTGCTGGTAACGTGGCCAAAACATTGTACAGAGTCTCTCCCAGGTAACGCGCTTTCTGCTACAACATTGATTACCTTGTGTCACACAATTTCCACACTGATGATGATTCGGATTCCTTATCTTATCTTCACCTGTTTTTTTTTCTATCTCTTCTCCTTCGCTTCTTTGCCTTTTGTGTTCTATTCACCACTCAGAAAAAAAAACATATTCCCAGGCAGGTGAAAAGTGTCTAAACCTCGAAGTAACAGTGCCTCTTTTGATATACAAAAAAATCAAGTAAATTGTGCATTTTTCAGTCAATTGTGTAACTAAAAGTTTGCATTAGTAATCAATCTCAATTCTAATTACCTTTTAATAAGTCACAGGTAATTTTTTAGTGCTGAAAACACCTGAAAACAGCCCCAAAAGTGCATAATTTCGGTTACATTGTTCGCCTCCATCTTGGATACCAATGTCTCAACAATCGTGAATCACTTCATACCTGGACTGATAGTTTTTTTTCTCATCTTTTATACCTGAGCCATAAGTTGGTAACGTCGGTGACGTCAAGAACCTGTTCGCTCAATCTTCTAGTCTCAATTTTCCCTCAATTCACATTTTCTATACATGCCTTCTTGCCTCCGTTGCACAATCCCATTCATTCTAAGCGCGTCAATTCCTTTGTGCACAGCTCTTTCCATCTTTTAGTGTGATTATTGCTATGCAATTCGATACGTATTTTCAACAAACACCTCGGTACATTAAGTGCCTCAAGATCACTGACCACCCGACTGTATCATTTGGTGAAGAAAATTGCCCCAAGTTCCACTTCTAAAAGTGAAACCGATTTTCCTCTCATTTTGCAGCAAATGCAGATCAGCAGCATCCAACTGCATTTAAATCTCCTCAAGAAAAAACCAGTGAAAAGTGTCCAAGAAGTTATGCTCTAAAAGTGTTTTGACGCCATTTTTAGTGGAGCCAACCAAACAAAAAAAAAACGCCCAAAACATTTCGCGAAGAGACGCAGAAGAGGTGCTATGGAAACGAGTTTGTCGCGATTGAACTGGTTTGAAGAGTGAAGCTCCCCAAAAAAAAAGTTTGACCGGAGCTGCCACAGAAGATGGCGATTGTGAGAGATCTCAGACAAAGTGTCCAAAATTCTTTGCCAAAGCCCCAAGTGCTGAAGAGTGAACGATGGCGAGGCTTATTAGTGCTAGTGGGAGTGATTTGTGTTCTGCCCATGGGGATTAGGGCTCAATGGGATCAGTATACGACGAGGGATCCGAGATTTTACTCTCGCGATGGCGTCTACAACTACAATCCACCGAATCCAGGGGATCCTGAATACAGGTAATAAGAAACAAAGATGTACTAAAAGTGCGACAAAACAAATAGAAAAATGTACTGAAATTGCAACTTAAAATAAGAAAGAATCAACCCAAAAGCAGGATAAACTAATCCCAAAATCTTTAATGAAAATGCAATAATAGGTAATTGAGAGAAAAAATTGATTATAAATAGGAAACAATTACGAAAAATGGTTCAATTTAATAACAAATTAGAGACCAATTAACCCGGGTAGGGTTGATTTTATCCCTATAAGAGATAAAATCACCTACAAACTTGAAATAATTTATCCTCGAATACAGCGGAATCAATCCCAAAATGCTATAATGTCAGTCGCCGAAATGGGTTAAATTTTATGCCAAATAACAGTACAATCAATCCAAACAAAGGATAAAATCAACCACAGAATTGGATAACTTAAACAAAAATTTCAGTAGAATTAATCCCAAAGTTCAATCGTAAAAAGAGAGCTAATTTAATTACAAATAATAATAGAATCAATTCTAAAATGGAATAAAATAACTAGACAATCCTCAAAATAAAATTATGTCAATTATGATATCTACACACTAGAAGCAATTTTCGTAAAAAAATGCATTTTTTAAAAAAAAATTCTAACGTATCTACCTACAAAGATAGGGGAAATTTTCTTTAAAAATGCATTTTTAAAGAAATTTCTACTAGTGTGTAGAGGCCAACCAAACCAAAAATTGGATAAATTTAATAACAAATAAAGTAGATTCAAACCTAATAAGGGTTAAAATGAACCAAAGAAATGGATTAATTAAACCGCCAATTGCAGCAGAATCAATCGTAAAATGCAATAAAATTAATCGTAGAAATAGAGTTAATTGCAAATTGCGGCAGAAATAATCCTAAAATGAAATAAAAATAGCACAAATTACGTTAGAATCAATCCCAAAATGGAATTAAATCATTCATAGAATTGGACAAATTAAATCAAAAATTGCAGCGGACAGAACAAATCCTAAAATTCAATCGCAGAAAGAAACTTAATCGCAATTAACAGTAGAATCTATTCTTAAATTAGAATAAAAATAACTAAAATAAATTCTCAAAATTAGATTATATTAATTAGAATCAAACCTAAAATGAGATAAAATTAATCGCAAATGAAGCCAGAATCAAACCTAATAAAGGTTAAAATCAACCAAAGAAATAGATTAGTTTAATCGTCAATTGCAACAGAATCAATCTGAAATTGCAATAAAATAATGCATTTAAACACTATGCACTAAAATCAATCCCGATGTGAGATAAAAGCAACTACAGATCAACTACAGAATCAATCCTAAAATAAATTGGTATAAATGGGTTAAATTTAATTGCAAATAACAATAGAATAAATTCTAAAATAGGATAAAATTAATTAGAATAAATCTCCAAAATCGTTAATATAATCAAAATCAAAATAAAATTTGAATAAAATAATCGAGCAAGGTTTTCCAAAAATGAGGAGAATTTATAAAACATAGAGTAAAATTAATTACAAATTTTATTCCCAACAAATTATGAATCAAAAAAAGAACATTATGGTGCTACTTCAATGCAAATTGAACATGTTTTTTGCATCATACTGTTCTCAAGTGCTTCTGCATTATCGACATTTCTTTGTGTTGGTTCCTGTCTCTATTATTTTCTCCCGGTTTTTGCCGTGTTCTAAGCAGAGTAGAATGTAGGGAACCGACGTTGATATTAACTCAAAGAACAAACCCGATGACCGTCGTATGGGAGGAGGTTCAGCCCAGAGTAAAAATTCTTTTCTTCCCAGAGCTTTCGGTGCTTTACACACCTTCTTCAGTGGTTGAAGACGTGTATTTATTCAACATTAAATAATTTTCCTTTACAAAAAAAAAATGTAAGGCTTTTTCTGGGACTTCGCCTCGATTGGGGACAAGGATGATATCTTTCCTGAGTACATAGATAACTGAGTTTACACACTTTTAGATAACCTTAAAGCAATTAACAAAAACTTTCTACAATTTCTACAATAAACAATTTCTTTGGTTAAACACTATTCTTTATTTCTTCTTTGTCGCTCTGATGTGGTTTCCTTTTCGTGTTCCACGTATAGAAAATAATTGTGACAGCAACCAACGCAAAGAAATGTCGATTACGTAGAAGTGCTTAAGAACAGTGAAATGATAAAAAAACATGTTCATTTTTCTTGGAATAGCACCATAATTCAATTTCAAAATAGAATAAGATTACCTTACAAAGGAATCCAATCTATCCTAAAATTTACAAGAGAATTAAATAATAAAAACGATAAAGTAACTCCTATGTAGGGATAGAATCAACTTCAAAATAGAATAAAATCCATTCTACAGTAGGATAGAATTAATACTAAAATGAAATAAAATGAAATAGAGTCAATTTTAAAAGCTTATAAAATGTGATTCCAAGTTATCACTGAATTCAATTATACGTGTATCTGTATATAGAACCATATCAGTCCAGAACGTCTAAAAGAATATATCATACAATGTAATAAAAGCAGTCTCATGATTTTCTAAAATTGAATCTTAAAATTATATTGAACTCAGGAAACATAAAGATGATGATTCCAGTTTTATCCATCTCTCATTGTTGTATTCGAAAAAGTGAATTATTCTAGAGTTCTTCACCAAATTTTACCGTAAATTTTCCCATACGTAATTAGTGAGAGAGCTTAAACCATGTGATTCATCCCCAGACCTTTAAAGCTCACGCACGTAATAAAGATCAAAACTTAATTGCTTTAGTGAATTATCGTTTATAATGTGTAAGAATTCTTATTGTAACTGTTAATTAATTTTTTGAGGTCAAAATACGAATAAGAATACACTACAAAATTAATTTGGCTCTTTGGATCATTTAATCTTGAAAGCGTGATAAATTTAGAAAAACGTGATACTTAAGTAAACAATATTAGTTTAAGAAACATGACTTTGTGGTAAATTCGTTGCATGTGTGGTATCATTGTTATTAATTCTAATATATTGTTATTAATTCTCTTTTATCTGTATAATTTTGAAAGAGACTGTCTATAGTCATTATTTTTACACATTTGGGAAATTCTGAAAATTTAGATTAATAAAGTTGTTTGCAAAAGAAAGTACTAAGAATTCAGAGAGATAAATATCTACTTATCTTTTCGCAAATATTTTTTAAAATAAGATAAACATAATAAATTGTCATAAGTCAAGGCATTATCATTAAGTTCTTAGTACGAGTTTGCAAATGAATTGTACAACAAATTTTGTAAATTAAAAATGAACAGATAGTGGACGGAAAATTAGACCTTTCATGATTTTTACTCTTTAATTCTTTGTGAAGAATTAAAGAGGAAAAATCAAGAAAGGTCTAATTTTCCGTCCACTATCTGCTACATCTCATCAGACCAAAAATTCATCAAAAATGAACCATAATTTTCATAGTGCAAATATTACATAATTTTTTTTTACTATAAAATTCTTTTTGTGAAGAAAATTGTTAGAGAAATTATAAAAATGTATGAGCATATAAATGAAACTTTATTATAATACAACTGAAATAATTATGATTTTTTTTATTTTGCCTATTCAGCTCACAGGCCTCTACACATTTTGGGAATAATTTTTGTCAAAAATTCAATTTTTGGCAGAATTTTGATGTTTTTACTTATACAGCATTGCAGACTATTTACTTCAAAAAGGAATTTTTGACGAAAATTGCTTCCAATGTGTAGAGAGGTCATTAGACAAACCTAATTCAATAATAATAAATAAATAATAAAATACAAAAAATATTCTTCAAACCGAAAATTTAAATTAAAAAAAAAACTCAAATAACTAGGTTTCCATTTAGACTTACAGTTCTATTAATTTTTGTTTAAATAAATTGATTTTGAAAAAAAATTCTAAATTGATGACACAGTGCCCGCTTTGTAATCCGGATGATTGGGAGACAATATGACAGATGTCCGCTTCGTAATCCGGATGGATTTTTTGAATTTGTTCAACGTCTCGAAAATATAATACACGATTTTTTTGTAGAAATAAAATAAAACTTTTAAAAAAGATTAAAAAGACATAATTAGAGAATTCTATGTTATCATAACTTCATATATTAAACAAAAACACATAAAAGAATAATTATAAATTAAGAAAAATTAATTTAGGATTGGAGTGATAAAGATAAATGATCTATTAAGTTTTCAAAAAGTAATAAAATTGCTCGCTATTGAAGATTTTGAGATCTTCGGGTCTTCGGGAACTGGGCTAAACCTATAACAAAGCAAAGTTGTTAATTTTAGGTTTTAATTGAGACAACTAATATAATGTGATAATAAATACTTTTCTTGAAAAAATTGCGAGAAGTTAAACTTGAATAAAGTAAAATCCTCAGAAGTAAGGTTTGGCATTTCGTACGATTTCATAATAAGCGAGTATTTTGAAGAAATTTGCATATAGAATGACAAAATAAGAGCTATGAGATGTTTTTAGATTCTCAAAATTTAATAGCATTGCTTCTTTTTAAAAATTAAAGACGTTTTAGAGTGAGAATAAATCTATAGTCTAAAACCTCTGTAAGATCGTTTATGCCATAATATTTTATGGTTTCACATCACATTGTGTATTTCAAAGAAATAAATTTATAATTTCACTAAATACTTGAGCATTAAATTTATATTTCTGTCACTATGCCGTAGTTTAAGATTACATTAAATTTTTGAGTATAAACAGTTTTCCTCAGTAAATCGATTCAGTCAGTAAGATAACGATTTTTCGGTCAGTAGAAAATCATACTTTCCAGAAGAAAACTAATATAATTTTCAAATATAAAATTCAAAATCAGTCCAAAATTTCTTTAAATCGGTTCCAGCCAAAATCCTGAAAGCCAAAATCTCGAATTGGTCAAAAATTCCGAAAATTCCAAAATTCAAAATTGTGAATTAATTCCCTTAAATATTAAGACTGCTTTCAGACCTAAAGTTTATATATGGCTCAACTTTTATAAATTCCTAACACGAATTTTAATTTCATACAAGGATAGCCCATTTCCCGAAGGTCTATAAATCCTAACTAGCACGCAATATCAGTATTTTTTTTCAAAACATAATGGACCATTTACCATTAATATCTAAATCTAAGACAAAGTTTTCCCAAAACTTCGCATTATAGGATATTAAAGAAGTTAAGCTATAAAACGAAACTTCAGATCTGAAATCTGAATAATGGACAAAATTTTTAGGATTCTCTTTTTTATTTTAAAATATTAAATATTAATAAAAATATTAATAGCGTAAGGGATCGACTTGACAATTTACCAAAACCAATTATTCGATGATCCTTGGATGGGAAAGTTCAGCGTAGAATTAAAAAAATTTCTTCTAAGAGCTTTCGGTGCCCTATGTAGGGGAAAGTGCTCTCCCTTCGAAAGTTCATACCTTCGAATAATGTTAATTTCTTTTGTTTTTCGTAAGAGATTTACACTAAATTATTATGGAATTATCAACAATTGATAATAAGCCAACTAATATTTAATAGAAATGTATAAGTCTCTAAGGAAAACTGAAAGAAAATTCACATTATTCGAAGGCATGAACGTTCGAAAGGAGAGTACTTTCCCCTACCTTCTCGAAAACATCAGATTTCTGGGGCATTGTCTTTCTTGGGGTCCAAATGGATATCTTCATTGGGTAAGGTAAAGCGCTCTCAAGTCACGATCACAAGATTACCGGATTATTGTTTTTGTTAAATGTAATAATCTATCAAATTTTTGAAAAAGAAACTCTGTAATAGCTTTGATGTACATAAATTTGAAAGCATTTGAAAGCTTCCACTGAGAAAAAAAGAGGATGCGATTAACTTTTTTTCCTTATAACTTTAACCCTTTTTAGGTGTAAAAATTATATCAACATTTTTTAATGTTAATTTTACACCTTTTTAAGGGTAAAATTAACATGAAAAAGGGTGCCTTTAATCCCTAATACACCTAAAAAGGGTAATATTTACACTGATTTTGGATAAAAACTGAAGTGTAAAATTAACATTTCCGGAATGCTATTTTAACTTTTTCGGATTTCTCTTACCAAGTGTCGGAAACTGGGCTAAACCTCTGGTTCGATTTTATTTTTATGGGGTAATGGTACTTTTCCAATGGAAAATGAACATTTTATTAGCACTCTCCTGTTCTCAAGTGGTTCTGCATGATCGACGTTTCTTTGTATTGGTTCCTGTCATAACTATTTGGCGGTTTTAGAATACAGCTATGACTGGGGAACACAGTCGAGACAGGAACCAAGACAAAAAACAGTCTATAATGCAGAGCACTTGAAAAGAGTAAAAAATGTTCAGGAGAAAAACTTTCCATTTTCATTTTTCCCCTGAAATATCACCATAATTAACACAATTTATTAAAAAAAAATATTTTTGGAAAATTCTATTTTATAATGTTCAGAACAGCATTTTAAGGGCTCTTAATATGCTATTTAGAATCATTTTAAGTCCTTTTTGGAAATTATAGACCTATCCTTTCTGGAACTAAGTTAAACTTATTAAGACTGCTATATGATTCAAAATCCCATAATTACCAATTTTCTGAATACTTATTTTTTGGAATTCTAAATTGAAAATTTCAGTTAAATCTTGTCTGTTGACCAAATTCACCGATACATTCCCATAATGCTGCATTTAAACATTTACGCACATAACAATTTCCTCAGAGCTCTGGTATATCTTCGCTGTGAAAAATTATTTTTTAGGATTATTGTACCACCTCTTTGATATTCATCCGCAAATGCGGTTAAATCTTTAATTTAAAGAGGCCATAACACCATTTGTAGCTCATTGAAATAGTGCAGTTATCCATCAAATCGTATTCCTCAACAAAAACGAACAGATTAGGTGAAACTTTTCACAAACCAAATAAAATTAATTTGGAGCATATTAAATTCCTCTCAAACGTGAAAAATTTCTCTTTCATGCTTGCAAAGAAAGCGCCACGGAGTAAATCCATACAGGTTAATAAATAAAAAATCATAATCTCAAAATTCCACGATGATGGAGCAATTATCCATTAGCCATTTCCTTAATTATTGTCACCTTTGTCAAGCAACATTAGTCACTGAAATATATCTTGTTGATTTTTCCCCAGGACGTACACATACAACGATAGACGATATGGTTACTACCAGCCCGCAGGCTATGGGCACTTATATCCTGGCCAAAAGTTACCTGGACAGTATCCAAATCCACATGACACCCCTCTTGGAGATGATCGCTTCAAATTTGATCCGGTAAGTGGGTGATGTCGTGTGATCATCTTCCCTGGGAAATGCATTTGATCTTAATGAGAACAATGGGGAGCATTGAGTTGAAGATGGTATGGAATCATTAAAGGAAAGATGAAAAATATTTGCGATGTAAGCGAGTGTAACATGTTCCACTTTGGAATGAGAATTGCTCAATGAATGGAGTGAATGTTTTTCCCATGGAGATGGGTCAGTGGGATTGCATTTTTCTCATGATTCTTGTATGTTTGTCTCTACTTTCAGAGTGATCCCAACACATTCCAGACACCTTTCCCAGGTGTTCTTGGCGGTTGGCGAGAAGATCTTCAGGGGAAATTAAGGAGGGATTCCCTGCAGCTGGATCGTGATGTGTTCGTAACGACAAACTACGGACAAGTGCAGGGTTTTAAAGTATATCTCTATGACAATCCCGATCCACTGTCATTCTACAGACCCTGGCATAGTACAGTGGACAGGATAATGGGGCAGTGTTCAGTCTTTCTAGGCATTCCATATGCGCTACCCCCTACTCTCGAGGGTAGATTCAAACCACCGCGTCCCCATAGAGGATGGCAACTGATGCAGGCCGTAGATTATGGACCGGCCTGTCCACAACCCGTTCGGTACACAGGGGCAACCAAAGGAATCCGGGATATGGATGAAGACTGTCTCTATCTCAATGTCTTCTCCCCGAAAACTGGTTCAGGAGTCCCACAAAAATACCCCGTTATGGTTTACATCCATGGCGGAGAGTTCATGAAGGGAGCTTCCAATCTGTTCCCAGCCCACGTCCTAGCGTCATTCTACGACGTCGTAGTTGTGTCTATAAACTATCGTCTAGGTGCCTTAGGCTTCCTATCAACAGGTGATGAGAATTCCCCCGGAAATTACGGTATTCTCGATCAAGCCATGGCCATTCGTTGGGTCTACGACAACATCGAAGCCTTCAACGGTGATCGACATTCGATCACGTTGTTCGGCCCAGGAGCAGGAGCCGCTTCTGCCGGACTTCTAATGGTAGCTCCTCAAACCCGCAATATCGTAACGAGGGTTATCGCTCAATCTGGCTCAGCTACAGCCGATTGGGCTCTCATCGTTGATAAGTACCGAGCTCAGAACACAAGTATAGTTTACGGAAAGCTCTTAGGGTGCTACATCGAGTCATCCTATCGATTGGTCGAGTGTCTACGGCTCGGCAGGAGTTTCTACGAAATTGCAAATGCTGAATTTGCCCCGGATGTGGGATTCTTCCCCTGGGGACCAGTTCTAGACATGAACTTCACCTACCCAGGAGACAATTGGTACGAAGGATGGCGTGAGAAGGATTGGCAGTTCCTGAAGGAAACTCCTGAGCAATTGATCAAGAAGGGCATGTTCAATAAAGGTCTCCACTACATGACAGGTGTAACGACTCAAGAAGCAGCATACGCAATATGTAAGTTCCTCAGCATGTTTTTCAGTTATCTTATCAAGCCCTTCTTTTTTTTCTTGTTTACCGATAAGCTCTAGAAGTTTGATTAGGCACTGGGTAGTTTCGCAAAAAGATAATTTGGAATTTAAAGCGTGCTTATATCTTCTTGTTGAGGTATATCTCTGTGATTCAGAATCATTGATATCATTTTCTAGGAATCAGAGAGTTTTTAATGTTATTCATGTGATTCCAATGATGTTGTCGCATGCATTTGGAGTTAAGAACTAATTGATGCTGAGTCATACAAGGTTCTAGAAAACTTTGCATGACGAACAATATTTTAGAAAATTTCCTTTGTAGTCAAAACACTATATTAGTCAAAAAAGATTTTTTTTTTAATTTTTCTTTTTTACTATTTTATACTATATTATTTTGTTATTTTACAATTTTAAGAATAGGAACTTTTCATTTAAAACTTATTAATATGGCCGGATTTCCGATTTATCTGGAGCGAAAAGAATCAGATATTAATAGAACAACTGTTCGGCAGGGAACATATATTGACGATTTCATGAAAATATTAAGATTTAATTATTGTATTTAATAAAATGCAAGTAATAAGACGTGTTTTCATTAATCTACTTCTTCCTAAGGATAGATGTTCAAATTTCATATCCCAAAAATGGCACAAAATAGGGTGAAAATATAGTGAAAGATTGTAGTTTCGCTAAATCCATAATAGATAATTTTATTTAAATCATTTAAATTGATCTCAATCCTCTTAAATCTTAACAACTTGAGGGTAGTTATAGGAATGTGCACAGCACACTGGCTAAATTCACATCTTGCAATAATTGGGTTTGGAAGTTAACTCAGCTTGGAAGCTGTAGAATCATATTTTATGTTATACTGTTCTAAATTCTCAAGCCACAGAATTAAGATCTTTAAGAAAGAAGTGCTGACATTATAAAATGTCAAAAGAGCGGCAGCTCAGGACATTCTGCAGTTCAGCCAGGTTTTAAAAAAATTGGAGTAAGGTTTGTTGGTTAGACGTAAGGGGCTTAAATAGAGCCTAGGTGTCCGCAGCCTAAAGATCGTACTATTCTTCCTAAAAAATCTATCTATTTAACTTCTTTCAATATATTCGATTTATTGTACAGCTTCGAGATGAAGACATAGATTTTATGTTTATTTCCAAAATTCAGTTTGATACATGTCTTAAGGAGAAATATAGCTAGAGATAGAATACTTAATGCCTTACAGCTATAGATTCAAAAAACAGCAAATATCATAAATAGATAAAGATAAAGACATAGGGTGCTAGAAAATAACTAATTCAAAGAAATAGAAGCTTAGCCAATAAAAATCAAAATAAACATAGAAGAAGGAAAAACCTTTACGGCAAAAAACTTCTGAAGCTAAAGCTCTAGCGATATAGAGGCATTGTGTCAAATTTTGGACAGCTTGCAATATCGGACATTTGTTTTCTATTCCATAAAAGACAATGGGTAAAACGGTAGAACCTTTTGCCACGCCACGAATGAGACCTATACCATCGAATAGGTATTGGCAAAGGTAACAACTTTTGTTCCGGAACCAACCCCAAAAGTGTGTAGAAAAAGCACTAAAGCATAAAACATAAGAATTGTAATGATTTTTTCTGCAAAACTCCTTTTATACAATAACGGTTAATCGTATATTAGTCCTATTTAAGAATAATCTGTAAATAAGGACTCAAAGAAAATTTTCCTGGTACAAACTTTATCTCTTCCTTTTTCCTGCAATTTTCCAGATCTTGCTTATAAATATAAATCCTTTACCATGTTTCAAATTCACAAAAAAAAGATTGTATCTAGAGAAATGTCTCTTATGCAGTGATTTTCTGCTTGAAAAAAGAGTTGAAATCTGTAAAGATCGCTGGGTCCTAAAAGATACCGTTATTTAATTACTTTGAGTAATAAATTCAGATAAAAAATGTTTTAATTAATTATATTCAGAACCTTTTGTTAAAATTCTGTAGTAACGCGGTGCCTTTACAACCCTATGAACTTCAGCAATCCTAGCTCCTTTTTGAAGGAGAATATTTCTCTAAAAACGACAAAAGGATGCAATCGAGGCAATACCTTTAACGGAATTAAAGAATATTCGAGGATAGTTGAGGAAAATCTGGATACAAGAAAAATGGAGGGATAGGGATACGGTTTCTTTTAGGAAAATGTTCCTTGAGTTCAGTTTTCTTTTAGAAAACATTCTTTGGCGCTAACAACTTACGATACGCCATTATTTAAAAAAAGCAAGTTTCATAAAAAATAGTACTACCCATTTCTTAAGAACCCTTACTTTAAGATATCAGAAAAAGTTGATATGATGGACTATAAGTTTCTTCGGGTGATATGTTCAAGATACACCAAGGATTCCGAAAATACCTGTGATTTGCCATTAAACAAAATAAGTTTTCGTTTTGTTGCCCTGTAATGTGCGACGGTTTTAAAACATGGCTAGTTTGTATGGGAGCTACCAGATGGAGCAATCAAATTTCATTAAGAATTAAATTAAATCATTAAGAATCATTTAAATCATTAAATTTTCGAATTTCCTTAAGATCGGTTAAGCCGTTTTCGAGTAATAAATTGTCAAAGTTGCGATTTTTCAGAAGGATATCGTTAATTTCCCAAGGATTGGCAGTCCTTTTTGACTTGGGTCTCGATAATTTTTAAGTCATACACCAATACCTACAAAATGGGCCTAGTCCCATCTCCGGCGAAGGGTTGGACCAGCTCCCATACATTTCTGCCCATTGTCCTTTACAATTTTTTTTTCAAGTTTATACAATGCAGAATCCAATGTACAAACAAAAAAGTTTCACCCCTACAAACGAAATGCTGTAGAAAGACCACTGAAAGACTTTCGAAAGGGCAAGGGATGTCCAGAAATTTCATGTCCAATATAGCACACAAAACAATACGTATATTTTTATTCAACTTTGAATGTGTTATGAATGACTTTAGAGAAAACAAATGATGAACTACTTTTCAAAGGTTTCAGAGAACACTCCTGAAAAGGAAACAAGAAATTCAATTACGAAGAATTTCTTTTGTTAATGGATTTTTCTTGTTGTTTTTAATGGATTTATCCTGTACTCTATTCCGTCTGCTTCTAAAATTTAGTTTTACAATATTCCTAGGACACTTAATTTAACTTTTTACTGTTAATTTTGTTGCCAAATATTGCCGACCTATAACCATTAATTAGTAATCGTTTTCCAAAAGAAGGCACTGAGTGAGTCAAGACCTAAAGCACGCACTCTAATGCCCTAGACACACTTACGACTTAAGCCGAGAGACGACTTAGTGGAAAATGATAGAAATATAGTTTGACGATTTTTTCTAATCAAATTACGCTAAGCCGTCTCTCGGCTAATCCTCAGGTCTGTCGAGGCCCTCAGGGCCTTGACAGACCTGAGGGTTAGCCGTGAGACGGCTTAGTGTAATTATACTCGGCATAATGGTAAAACTTCATTTCCATCATTTTCCACTAAGTCGTCTCTCGGCTTAAGTCGTAAGTGTGTCTAGGGCATAAGAAACAAGTATCCCGTGTTCGAGCTTCGAACTTCCTTTAGTTTACCCGGAAATTTTCTAGCATTAAATGTATTAGAATTGCACCCAGCTTCATTTAAGTTAATTCCATGGGTTACGGGACTGACATCCTTATCCCTGCATAATAAAAATAAAAATGCATGTCTAGAAATCCCACTTACGAGAAGAACTTGTTCCTATGTGGAATGTAATCCCATCAATTATTATTTTCCTAATTTTCAGATCAAAATGAAAGTTTAGCGCCGTATTTTGAGATTGATGAGGAATTCTTTGATCAGAAGGTTCGAGAACTTACCCTCAGATACAATTATACCCTCAACCTCAATGGAACCTATGAAGCCATTAGGTACATGTACACTCACTGGCCGGATCCTAAGAACAAAACCTTTATTCGAGAGGAATATATCAACGTAAGTTGAGGCTTATTTTTCGACAAAACTTCGAAAACAAGTTGTTAAGCCATGTATTTAATTCCAGATGCTTTCTGACTTCATTTACCGAGCACCAAGCGATCAAATGACCAAACTTCTGGTTGAACAAAATGTTCCGGTGTATATGTACGTCCTAAATACAACTGTTGAGGGACTGAGACTTCAAGACTGGCGAGCAGTGCCTCATAACGCTGAACACTACTTCCTAACGGGAGCACCGTTTATGGACGTAGAGTTCTTCCCGAAACGCGACCGTTTGGATAGAAATATGTGGACGGACAATGATCGTAACATGAGTCATTTCTTCATGAAGACTTTCTCAGACTTCGCCCGTTTTGGGAACCCTACGCCTCAGCAAGTGCTCGGATTGCACTTTGATAAAGCTATCAACGGGGAGTTGAGGTACTTAAACCTCAACACTACTTTCAATTCAACCATCAGGATGAACTACAGGCAGAAACAGTGCGCCTTCTGGACGCAATATATACCAACAGTTGTTGGTGTTTTGCTGCCAACGTATCCTCCATCAACGGAGTTTTGGTGGGAGCCACAGCAGCCCCTACAGATTGCTTTCTGGAGCATTTCGGCTGTTTGTCTATTCTTAGTGATCCTTGTGGTTATTTGCTGTATTCTCTGGCGAAATGCTAAGAGGTAAGTTACAAATAATAATTTCCTTAGGTAATAAAATAGAATGCCCTTGAATCATTCTTAACAACGGATTTTCAAGGTCAAACGCTAAAAACTCTAAAAAGCATATTTTTCATTCGATTGGAGTGAATTTGGGTTTTTTTTAGAAAGGTCTTGGAAACTAAATTTGAATCTTCGAATACTGTATCTGACGTAGTTGTATATTATCTTCGGCTTCTTCCTGTGTTCGTCAGAGGATTGTCTTCTTCTCAAAACCAAAAAGACTCAATTTTCTCCAAAGCTTTCGACCTTCGGTGTGGAACAAAACCACTGAAGAGAAAGCAGCAGATAAGGAAAAATTCCCAGAGACCCATACCGGGGGTCGAAAGCTTTGGAGAAAATTGAGTCTTTTTGGTATTGAGAATCCTCTGACGAACACCGGAAGAAACTGAAGATAGTAAATTGGAATTTTAAATTTTAATCTCTTGATTGAGAATTTGTAGTTCATACGAAAACCTTCCTTTATCTCAGACAATCCGATCGATTCTACGATGGTGATGTCTTCATGGTGGACAACACAGGAGCAGACGGGGATGGAGGAGGAATCGAGAACATTTCCCAGACTCATCCTCTGAGATCGCGGGAAAATATTTACGAGTACCGTGACTCTCCAACTAAGAAATCTGGTCCTCCAACGGACATCTCTTCAATACGATCACCCAGCTCTCTGGCCACAACGCAAATCTCGGCCAAAACGGGTAGTCAGAGCTCCTTGAAGAGTGCCATGTCCCTCAAAGAGGGTGCCCAGAATGGCAAAGATTCCACCTACGACAGGAATCTAAACAACAAGGGCAAGGGGAGCGATAGCAGAAATTTACTGGCAGATTTTGAGAAATCCCGCGAAGCCATGACGAGTAGTCCAGTGGATGGGGTCAAGACAGCAGGTACCCCAATTCCTGCCACCAGAAAAGTAGTGAAGACCAGCAAGACGCAACTTGTTGAGGGAGTGCCACAGACTGAAGTCTAATTCTTTCTATCCATCAGAGAGATCACCAAGTCAGACACAAAATCGTGCATTATTTATTCCGCAACCCTCAATTGGCATTAGAAAAAAATTAAGAATCTGCGTTTTATTGGACAGAAATTAATCTAAAATTGAACTAATTTTATCTTTAGTGTTTTTAAAATGATTTCATGATAACTTAGACGTAGAGAAAAGTGTTCTCGAGGTTTTTAAACATGGGAGATTCATTCGAAAACCGCTAGGGGAGCTCGAAGCGACGATTTACAAAATATCCGTTATCTACTCAAATATCGTCTGTTATGAGAAGATGTTTTATTAACTTTGAAAAAGGCGATCAAATTTGTGATTATTTAGAGTTTCCAAATAAAGCCACGAAAAGGCCATTAGCGGTTATTAGTCGAACTTCACCTGATCTAAATAGTCGCACAGTATTAAACAACTACTAAAGGAGTAATTAAGGGTGCCACTCACGATTCACTGAGTTTTTTTGTGCAAAATTATCAAGATGTGACAATCCTTGTTCTGATTTAACGTTCTTTGTGCAAAAATCGAGAGATCAGACGATCTTTGTGCAATAAATTGCACGATCTGACGTTCCCCGTGCAAAAATCGAGCTTGTTGATTAACTTTATGCAAGGAACCTAGCGATCCAAAGTTCATTGTGCAAAAATCGAAAGATCTGACGATCTTCGTTCAAAGAACTAAGCGATCTGACGTTCCTCGTGTAATAATCGAGTGTTCAGATAAACTTTATGCAAAGAACTGAAGGATCCAACTTTCTTTGTGCAAAAATCGAGAGATCAGACGATCTTTGTGCAATAAATTGCACGATCTGACGTTCCCCGTGCAAAAATCGAGCTTTTTGATTAACTTTATGCAAGGAACCTAACGATCCAACGTTCTTTGTGCAAAAATCGAGAGATCAGACGATCATTGTGCAACCAATTGCAGGATCTAACGTTCTCCGTACAAAAATCGAACTTTTCGATCAAATTTATGCAAGGAACCTAACCATCCAACGTTCGTTGTGCAAAAATCAAAAGATCTGATCATCTTTGTTCAAAGAACCAAGCGATCTGACGTTCCTCGTGTAAAAATCGAGCGTCCTGACAAACTTTATACAAGGAATCTACCGATCTAACGTTCTTTGTGCAAAAATCGAGAGATCAGACGATCATTGTGCAACAAATTGCAGGATCTAACGCTCCCCATGCAAAAATCGAGTTTTTTGATTAACTTTATGCAAGGAACCTAACGATCCAACGTTCATTGTACAAAAATCGAAAGATCTGACGATCTTTGTTCAAAGAACCAAGCGATCTGACGTTCCTCGTGTAAGAATCGAGTGTTCTGATAAACTTTATACAATGAACAGATAAGGATCTAACGTTCTTTGTGCAAAAATCGAGAGATCAGACGATCTTTGTGCAGTAAATTGCACGAGCTGACGTCCCCCGTGCAAAAATCGAGTGTTATGATAAACTTTACACAGGGAACCGAACGATTTAACGTTCACTGTGCAAAAATCGAGAAATCTGACGATCTTTGTTCAAAGAACTAAGCGATTCGACGTTCCTCGTGTAAGAATCGAGTGTTCTGATAAACTTTAAGCAAAGAACAGAAGGATCCAACGTTCTTTGTGCAAAAATCGAGAGATCAGACGATCTTTGTGCAATAAATTGCACGATCTAACGTTCGCATGGTAAATTCCAGGCGCTCTGGCGATTTTTGTGCAAGAAACTAAGCGATCTGACGTTAAAAAAAATCGTGCTTGCTGATAAACTTTGTGCAAGGAACTAAACGATCCAACGTTCTTTATGCAAAAACCGAAATATCTAACGATCTTTATCCAAGATACTAAGCGATCTGACGTCCCTATTGCAAAATCGAGCATTCTGATAAACTTTATACAAGGAGCCGAGTTATCAAATATTCCTTGTTCAAAAATTGAGAGATCTGACGATTTTTGTGCAAAAACCGAGCGATCGAACGATCTTTGTACAAGGAACTGAGCAATATAACTCCCTTTCTGTAATAAATCGCACGATCTGACGATTCTTGTACGAAAATCAAGCAATCTGACGATCTTTGTGCAGAAAATTGAGCGATCTGAAGTTCTCTGTGCAGAAATAGCTCGATCTGCCTATCTTTGTTCGAGAAACTCTGAGATCTCACGATCTTTGTGCAAAAATAATCATTAAAAATCAATTTTAAAAACGATAAAAATATTTTTTCTTCCATCAAATTTTGGATAATTTTGAAAAGTCATAAAACGCAGATTCCTAAGTATCTGATTAACTGATAAAAAAAGACATAACCTTTTATAAGATCTCTCCGAAACCATGTGTTTCGAAGCAAAAAACTAACCAAAATCCAATTGAGGGTTGAGGGCATCATAGGAATTTTCTAACTTTTCTATAACTATAAATAAAAACACCTTAATAATTTTTAACTTCTTGTATTTTTATACAAATTTATTTTGCTGACCACACTTAAAATAGTTGCACAAAGTGCTGCATTTCTAGCGTAGATTTTGTATTATTTTTTTTAGTACAAAAACAAGATTTTATAATAAATTATAGGATTTAAGACTAATTATGAGTAAATATAGTTGAGGGAATTTTTTTTTTTGTAAATTTTTTATTCCCGACATTTTCGATATCAGAAATCCGTCCAATTCTCTTCGCTCAATCCATCATCGAGCTGACACAGCCCAACACATTGGATTGATCAACGTCGATGATCTCGTGATTGAGGAAGGAACTTTAATTATTAAGCGTATTTAATAAGATCTTTATTTTTCTCTTCACTTATGCATATAAGTTTTTTTTTAAATGTTGTTGCAATGTATGACTGTTAATGAGCTTAAATGTATTATTTTTATCTACATTTCAAACTCAATGTATTAATGTTTTGTGTATGAATGTTTTACGTTTGTAGTTTGTATTTGTGAGCGTCCATGTGCTAATTTTGCTTCTTCATATCTCTATTAAATGTTGTAAAAAAAATTACACTGTGTCGCAATAAACGTATGTACACTACTCATGTTCATTCAATTACGATACACCGTTTAATGTATTTTCTTTTATTTTGCTAAATATTCCTCTACAAACACTCTACATAATTCACTGCTACATTCCTCATCTCCCTATATTTACATCACTTTTACTGATAGATCAACGTTAAATGCATTTTTTCTTCTTCCACCGACATACGTTGTCTTCTTCCGTTAATTGCAATTTTTCAAGGTAAGTTTTATTATGTTTATTATATTCTTCTCAATAATTATACTTTTCTTTTATCTTTTTTTTATAAAATAAATTAAATGAAAGTATTTCATTTTTTTTAAATTAAGGTAAGGGGCTGTATGTCGGCCACTTAAGGATGGGTTTTATGAAAAACTTATGTAAAAGGACATTTAATTTGCCTGTTTTGATCAAATTTTCACCCTAAGTTGTAGTATAGATCTTTGTCCATCTGATTGTACACTTTATTTGGAGATAAAATAATTTTATTTTATTAAAAAATTAAAATGTTTTAAAAATGTAGAGTGTTCCTCAATTCGGCCACTTCAATATAAGCGTTTCTCTACTCGGCCACCTGGGGTTCCTCTAGTCGGCCACCCATTTTTCAAATTTTAAAAGCCCGTAACGTTTTTACGGACTAGAAAAGGATATTGAGAAAGAAAGAAAGAAAACCTTTAAAGAATAGTAATTTAAAAAAAACAAAAAATTGTAAGAGAAAAATTCTTTTTATTCTTTTATTTAGCCGGCCGAATTGAGGAACATGGCTTTAAAATTTCACATCTTCACATTTAAGACAGAAAATTAATATTTTTATCAATAATGAAAATAAATTTATTGCACAGTGAGTTAGTTAAACTTCTCAACTTGCGGTTTGACTCAAAATTCGACTGCTAAAGTAATCTGTACAGGTAATAAATCGAATAACTCTTTGTGAAAAAATGTCGTGAATATTATAAAGAACATCAAAATATGCTGAAAAATGACCAATATTGCTTAAGGTAAATTTGAATCCTCTGACTTTTAATAATTTTTTTAATGTTTTGTGTCTAATTTCATTTGTATTCTCGGTCATTTGTGTTATTTATACAATTATTGACCTTATGATGTTATAAAACTCCTGGAATATTATTGCAAAATTATATAATATGAATAAATAATTCCACCGGCCGACTTGAAGAACACATAGTGGCCGACTTGTTAAACGGCCGACTAGAGAGTACCTTACCTTACTACATGAATTCTTTACATCCAATTAAACATTCCTCCTAAGAACTACTTTAAAAAATTATTGCATCTTCGATTATGTATGAAATCAGTTAGGAGAATCTTGAATAAATCACGTTTTTGAAGCAGAAATTTGACTACAATCCATTTCAGACAATTTTAATAATTTTATAAGAATTTTGGAGCTTTTTTTTTAAATAATTTTTATATTTCAAATTTGTGTTACAATCTCTGTTTTCTATGTTTTTTTTCTTTAAGCTGTCTTTAATCTTTTTTAACTGCAATTTTATTTAATTGACTGAATATTTGGAATAAGAGCCTGAGAAAACTTAAAATTGGGAACAGTTGCCAGCGCTGCTAGCGAGAGAAAACTGTGTTCCCGCGCGGAGAAAAAAAATATTAGAATTCTCAGTGATTTTCTAAATGAAAAACATCTTAAAATGGAAACAGTGAAAAAGGGATTTAATAAAAATATCTGTATTTCTAAAACCTTCGAAAAATATCACTTTTTGTGCTAATTTTGAATATTTCGCTGACTTGGTCCAATAGAAGAATGAATAACCTTAATGTAACTATCAATCATTGATATGCTCCGTCTTGAAAGAGTACCACTATCGGAAGAAAATTCCCACTGGTTGCGCTATCAACTGTTCTCAATATATCGTTCTCAAGCCTTCAGTCAAAATATTAGGGGATCCTAGCCACAAATCTAAAATCAAGATCAAAATTTCAAACTGTAAAATATTTCCAAGATCAAGATTTTACATTCGGATGCGATGCATTTGTGGAACTTACAATGTTCTAGCTAAGAATAGATTTCAAAATTTTTCACACTTAACGAACTTTTGACTTAACATCAAAACATTAGGAAAATTAATTAGGATTAATTAATTAATTAGGAAAATATTAGGATTAATTAGGAAAATTAATTATATAGATCGTATTAAATACGTATGAGATGAAATCACCAATAGACTGCAAATAAAGACTGATGACCAGTGATAAACCTTGAAATGATTATTATACTAGATAATGATTTTCTCTCGAAACGTTGGTTCCAGAATTAGGGGAAGTGTGCCAAATTTCGACCAGCTTCTAATTTCGGCCACTTTGAATGTAATTTCGGCCATTCAAATAAATTAATTAAAATTATGTATGTAATCTTCGAATAATCAATGAATTCATTTTGCTCTTGGATATTTATTCATTTTAGGATGTATTAACACGAAGACCGTTAAATTTTAAGTATAATTTGAATTTAAATTACGTTGTAAAAACTCAGTGTGGAGTCTTACAAAAAATGTGACAGATCGATTGTGTTTCTAGCAGTCTTGTGATTTGTGGTGAAGTGCAGAAAGTTTTCTTTCGGTGTTTTTCGTGAAAATTGTTTAGTTTTTATTAAAATTGTTTCTGTTTATGTTAATAGTGAGTCAATCTTTAAATTTCGCGTAAAATTTCCCAGCTGGATCCTGTATTTCGCGTAAAAAAGTATATACTTTGTGAGCGTCTTTCCGGTGAGGTAGTGTTGCCTATTCCGGCAACATCTTTTGCTTTCCTCAATTTTCTATTCATTTTATGTTTTTTTTTTCAATTTCTGAGTTCTACAATGCCCAGAGAAAAAAAAAACATCGCTCCTATGAAAAAGATGATGTGGAAAAGGTCTTGGAAGAGTTCAAGAAGAGCAAATTGCTACGGAAATCTGCGTGTAAATTTGAGATGCTACTCTTCAGGTCTTCAGGACAAATTACACGGAAGATCTCAGGGCTTCTGTGGGTCATATAAACGTATTAAACTAAATATTAAACTCGTTCCGTTTGACGTTTTGAAATTTTCCATCCATTGCGTCACAAAAGGTGGTCAGAAAAAAGGTGGCCGGTATTTCACTCAAAGTGGCCGGAATACTACCCAAAGCAATGTCCATATTTTTATTAATTTCTCAATATTTTAGCAAGTGATTTAAAGAAAACAAAGATGATAAACTAGTTGTCAAGGCTCTAAAAATCCAGGGTACTTGGTCCCCAATGAGCCCGATCACAAGTAGATTTTGATTCTCCAATAGTGTCTTGGATGAAAGGTAAATGGAACTCTATTTGCACAAAAAGTCGTTGATGTTCGAAGAATTCAAATTCAATTTCGAATTTTCATACTAAATTTTCGAACAAGTTGGGGAAAATTTATCAAATATCACACTAAAAAGCTGGCAAAAGAGTTACTCAGTGATATGATTAAATACCGGGGCAAGAACAGTAAACGTCGTTGTTCAGTTTTTTTTCCTCACAACAATGTGAAGACCGTCACATTTTGATACTTGAGCACTTCGAAATTCGAACAGGATGTAACTTCCGCCACCTTGCGAAAGCATTAAGAAGTAAGAAAGTCTCTTTTTTGGATGTTCAAATAGATTTTCGAATTTTTCAAGATCTACTTCTGTACGGAAAGAATAGGTGCTTCTTGATAATTTTCAAAGCACCTCCGGGAGCTTTTAAAATCATTGAAGAAAACAAGTAATTTGACGTCTTGAAATCTTGGTTCCAGAATTGGAAATTTTGAAATCCACACGGTTTGTGTCTTGGATTCCAAAATTCCAAGGTATTTCACAAATTTGACATTTCATTTCAGAACCAAACTTAAAATTTTCTTGACCTTGATTTTGATCTTGGTTTCAGAATTGAGGCCCTTGGAGAATTTCACATAACCTGTTTTATTTGTTGGGAAATCAAACAGCTTGACTGATAAAATTTGTTACCAGTCAGCCGAGACACATACCACATTTCTCGATTTAAAACCAATTTTCTTTGAAATAATTTCTAGAATTTTCCACATTCTGTGAAGAAAAGCCTGGTAAATTTAAGTATAAATAAAATAATCAGTACAGCACACCAAATGCAATATTATGGTTTGTGTCTCGACTTATAGTTGAAGTTTTGGAATATACGATAATTTTTTTTATTTCAAATCATTTATGCAAATTACCCATTTTATTTTAATTAACATTTCAGTTAAGTGATGATCCAGATTCGAGAATGATTGGATATTTATTTGTAGGTTCCAATCGTTCCTACACTGAGAGAAATCCGAAAAAGTTAAAATAACTTTCCGGAAATGTTAATTTTACCCTGCAGTATTGATCCGAAAACGGTGTAAATATAACCCTTTTTAGGTGTATTATGGGTTAAAGTTACCCTTCTTTCATGTTGATTTTACCCTTAAATGGTGTAAAATTAACATTAAAAAATGTTGATATATTTTTACACCCAAAGTGTTAAAGTTATGACGAAAAAAAGTTAATCGCAGCCTCTTTTTTTCTCAGTGTATGTATAAAGGTCGTGAATTTGGGATAAACCCGAATTTTGATTTTTTGTTCGAAGAATTTTTAATAATTCGACAAATTTTCTTCTTGCACTTCTTTAGCCAATTGAATAAAAAAAAATATTGAATGAAAAACCTCCGGATTTTTTATTAATAAAAAAAAATTTTAAATTAAAAAAATAAACTTTTTTTGACTTTACTGAAATTTATATTTTTATTATAACTGAAATAATAATAATGACGAAAAACAATAATTTATGAAACAGAATCGAATAATAAAAAAACGACCAATTATATGAATATTTTTTTTAATGATGAATAAACTGTCAAAGTTCTGCTTCGCCGAAAATGTCGTCTTCATTCTTTTGTATGCACTGTGGAACACTTTCAATTGACTTGACTATTTGAAATGTATCATTAGTAAAGCCATATTTCAAAAAAAAAAT
Source organism: Phlebotomus papatasi (assembly GCF_024763615.1). Classification (NCBI taxonomy): domain Eukaryota; kingdom Metazoa; phylum Arthropoda; class Insecta; order Diptera; family Psychodidae; genus Phlebotomus; species Phlebotomus papatasi. Next base: position 45,201,277 of record NC_077224.1, read on the forward strand.
GTAAAAATATGATTTTTTTTCGCGATTTTTATTTATTTAATTTATTAACAATACAATATCACATTGCATTCGCCAAATACGTATTAATTTGAATTCTTTTTCTCTAAGATCCAATTTATTGGGAATTTTGTCAGAGGTTTATTGGTTTTTCTGAATAATATAAGAAAAACGCTATTTTAATTCTCTTTTCATATGAACAGGAATCATTAACATTTTTATTACATCTCTTTCCTTTTGCTAACCTAAAAAATTAAATCATCCTAAAATTAGAGGTTTTCTGAAATTAAACATAAACCGAATATATTTCACTCTAGTTTATCTTTTTTTTACCAAATTTATACTAAACAAAATATATATATAAAGTATTATCAATTATTACTTTAAAAGAATATCAACTAATATTACTAAATAACTTAAAAATTACAAGCGTTTTCATTTTTTCATATTTTTTTTTAATATATCCTATATACACTCAAACCAATTTTTAAATATATTTTTTCAAAGAACATATTAAAAAATGCTTATTTTATTTTAAACAGAACTTTCTCATTTCACACACTTTTCATGCCGTTTTTTCATTTATTGTTTTTTTCAAAATATTTCAAAAAGCTAATTTTGCCACTTTCACAGAGAAAAAGGAAAAGAGAAAAAAACATATTAGAAAAATATATTATTATAAAAATATATCTTAAATGTGAATAAGAATAGGGGAACAATATAACGATAACTGAACAACAATTTATCCTGATTTTTTCCCACTTTTTGTTTCATTAGGAAAATTATTTATGAGAGAGTCAGAAAATGGCACAGGTATAACTAACTAAAACTTAAAGATGCTTTTTTTTTGTTGGTAGTTAGAATTGGTAGAATTAGGATGAATAAGACCTATTGTCTTATTCCTTTCAGACTCATCTTTGTACAAAATTATTCATTATCTTTTTTTTTCTTTTTGAGTATAATTCTGTCCCAGGACATGAAAGAACGTGCTCTATCTCCAAGAGAAAGTGTTAAGTCTTAATTGTGTCTTTGCTATCTGACTCTGGTTGGACATCCAGAGACTTCCTATTGGACGCTGGGGGAGTCAAGAGTCCAACAGGACAGGGATCAGATTGAAAGGCCGGTGAGGCTTCCTGAATGACTGTGATGTGTCTTTCACTCACCAATTGTTGCTGCTCCAGCAGTTGAGCTTCCTCTTCTCGCCTCTGAATCACCTTGTCCTGCAAAATTTAATTACTTCTTAGCAAACTAAAAAAAAATCCCATAAGATCAAAGTTGAAATTGATCTTGAAATCGATTTTGAAATGCTAAAGAAAAAAAAACATTGTAGTGATAAGCTTTCGAGGGCAGTTCCAGAAGTTCCTGGCCTCGGGTATAGATGGCGCTTGTAGTTTAGGGGATCAGTGACTTTTCCAAAGTATCAACATTAACCCATTCCTTACCATGGTATTATACATCATACGCAAATTTAGTGATTTTAGATGATTTATTTCTGGGCAATCGATTATTCGAATTGCTGTCGGGAATGGATTTTTTTTAATATTTTAGTCCTTCACTTACTTAGAAAAAATAGTCCGACAGAGATAGGAGTACATTTTTTTGTTCTTTTCTCGCTTTACGTGAAGTCATATGCAAAATTTTTGCTCAAAATGGCGGACGGAAAATTCGACATCCCGTCGAATTTGTGAAAATTGGCCATCATCTTCTTCCCTGATTTGAAATCTGATTGCCAATTTGTTTTCTTGGATAGTTACTCTACCTAAACCAATAGGGTAATGTGGTACATTTTGGAAAATGGTGCATTTTGGGACCTAATCTGGAGTGTTTTGGAATGCATCATAAATATATCGCTTAAAATCATTTAAATACTTGTTTTCCCTTCATTTTTAAGTTTTATTTGAATTAAAAATTCTTTCTTTTAACAAATAAAATCATAGGTTAAAAAGATTAGTTTTATGTTTGGCGACAATGCCCTGTTTAGTTTTTTATTGACAACTGTTGAAAGTGGATGCTCAGAAAAAAAATTTTGAACATGGAAGAAATGGACCATCGTTACGTGATGCAGTATACCTTTTTTTGAAAGGTCTTAAGACACCCAATATTATATATAGATGTTAGAGTTTTATTTTGTGGGAAAAGCCAACTCTCCGTGTGGAACTCGCCTATTTGGTATCCACGAAATTTTCGATTGGAAATTTTCTCATCAAAAACCCGGGAGAATTCTCGATTGGTATTCCCGGTGAGAGTTTGATTAATTTACATAGAAAATAAGAAAATAAATTAAAATATCGTGTTTTTATAAGTTTTAAATGATTTTTAAACTTGTTTTTAAATGATTATTTCACTTAATAAATACAATTTCCGAAAATAGGAATTTCCAACTTTTTTCTTATTTGATTTTGATACCATTCACTTTCCATTCATTATTTTAATATTATTTTGTTTCAGCTCTCGTAAATAAGAAAACGGTTGTGGCCATTTAATGATTTGATCCTTGATTAACCTATTTATATTCTTAATAAATATGAAATTGAACAGATTTTTAGCAGTTTACTTGACCGTGAATTCTTTAAAAATCTTAATTTTTGTTTTAACTAAAACCGGGAAAAAAGATCGCATAATTTATAGGGAATTTATTGGAAAAAGGTTCTTTTTTAGTAAGTTGAAATTGTTAAATCTCAAGAAGTAACAAAACAATTTATTTTAAGCAGCAAAATAATACCAGTTACTATAAAATTAATAAATGGATAATAATTGAACAAATATTACTAAAAATCGTGTAGTTTATTTACGTGTTCTTCCTTAAATTAGAAAAAATATATTGAGTGAGATTCTTGATATTCGCATCTATATTAACATTTTTTATTCGACATACAATCTAAAAAAATTGTAACTTCTCTATTGAAAAACTATTTACAATGCTTGAAACGCGTTTCTTTAGGTTAATAAAGTCTTTATTTGAGAAAATTTCTTCAAATACTCTTCGTAAAATAGAAAAGAAAACGGATAGTGTCTAGAATTTTTGTATGTACATATATCAGTATCTTCTAAATTTAAAATTTTCAACGATCTTTGTATTTTTCTTAAATTGCCTTAAATTCTTAAATTTTCTTAAGTTCTTCTTAAATTTTCTTAAATTCTTATATGCTCTTTAGAGATAAAACCGAATTCTGAAAGGGTTATAAAATTCTTATATCTAATTCTGTAATAATCGAAAAATCAAAAAATCCTCAAACTGCCATTAAAATAGCGGAAGTCCGAATTGTTTAACAAACATTGCGAAAATATCATGAATATTTGTCGAGGTTCTCAAGTATTGCAAAAATGTTACAAAAATACTCGTAAATCCGAAAACAAGACCAAATTAGCGACTAAGAAAACTTGGCGAAAATTCGTAACCTCTTATCATTTAATATGCCTCATCTCTTGAAAATTGGTTTGAAAAATCACAAAAAATACAAGAAAATGTGAAAATATGGAAAAAAATAAATAATAAGAATTATTGCCGAATAATATTGCAAAGAAAAATAAGGTAAAAATTAACTTTCCGCCTTTTTTCTCTTCCGAATTCCTGTTGAAATTTTATTTATTATTTAAAATAAAGCGAAAATTATAAATGAGATTTTTTTAAATTTTACAGGAAAATATAATATTGATATGAATCCAATAAACAAACCTTGACAAATTGCTAAAAAAAAAAGGAAAATTCAATGGAAATTGTTTTTTTGTTACAAAAATCACTGAAAATTAATTTTAGCATTATTTCACAATTTTCAGATAATTTATACAAAACCACAAGAAAATGAGAAAATCTTTATACTTATACGTATTTATAATTGAATTGGTACAAATGCAAAGGGTTTTTTTATGTTTATTACTGAACATTAAAAAGTGAAGCCTACAGTCATTTAAGTGTTAAGAGTCGCGATGAATAAATCAAAGCTTATAACAATGTTATTTAATTGTTTATTCATTCATTGAATTTATAATTACTTCAGTATTCAGTTTTTTGCGACCAAAAACAGCGCGCGGAATGTCAAAAAACGATTCTCACAAGGAGTTCCACACGAAAATCTCACCTGATTCTCTCCTATATTCGTTGATACGGAGAGAAAGCAGGTGGGAAAATAGGCTAAAATGTCACGGAGAGAAGCTCGCGTAAAATCTTCGCTCACAAAGTGGAAGATAAGGCCACTCGTAGGGAATTCTGTAAAAGTATAACAATATCATATGACAAATTTAATTTTTTTTATGTGTTAAATTCGAGAGAACTAATCAAAAATCTGACTCATATCAGTTTCTGAGACTTTCACAGAGCTCCTTTACAATGCTATGACATCCTCGACATCCTCACTGGCCTTTAGTGTTATTCCACTCAAGAATTTAGCATGAAAATTTGTCACAGAAGTGACACCGAAAATTTTGAAGATTTGTCAAAACAGGTTTTTACCCATTTTCCGGCTTATTTCTTAAAATGTATTAACGTGAATTGACCTAAGAGGACCTCTAAGAAGCATTCCCATTAAATTTTTGGCATAAAATAGCCAAAATCTATCGGTGAAAACCTTTTCACTCAAACTTTTCTCGGTGAAAAATATTGACTAGTGAGTTCTTCACGTGAGAAATTCACAGACCCTTAGAATCGCTTTCTGTTAAACTTTCGTGAAGCTTTCACAGAAACTGTCAAATAAAATTCTCACAGCATCTCAGAATTCATACCCTGGACGGAACCTACTATAAGGTAGGTGTAGAGGCTATTTAGCATCGCTGGGAAAAGTGTATCAAGGAGACTATGTTGAGAAATAAAAAAATAAAGCTCAAAATATGTTTTTTGTTTTCCGTCTGAGGCCAGGGACTTCTGCTGGGACTGCCTTCGTATGAAGTGTTCGAAGCCAGAGTGTGTGCGAAACCTAAAAGTTTTCCCCTATATTTTTTTCGAAATTTCTTTCCTTACGGATATTTAAAAAAAATACAGGTATATAATATTTATTTCCAGGGAGTGCTATACGAAAAAAAAACAAAATATAGACTAAAAAATTGTATTCAGAAAATTCTGATAAGTAATTTAAATAAAATATTATTCCAATCAAGAGAAAAAATAAAATAAATTTGAAGTGTCTTAATGTTTTTTTTTTAGTTTTGTTTCAAACGGTATAAAACTGTTCTTTTCAAAGATCATTTCACCAATAAAAAATAATCAGAGAGATCACAAATTTTAAATTAGCACAGATAAACATTATTTCCATATAAAAAACACATCAAATTTTATCTAAATGGAGCTAAACGCTTAAATTTGAGATTGAGCAAAAATTGTAGCGATCTCTTGATTTCTGAACCAATTCACGGGAATGTGTGAAGCACAAACAAAAAAAAATGTTACACTCCAATTTGGACGCGAAAAAAGAGGTTAATGAACCTCTGTAGAAACTGGTCAGGTATGGAATTTGGAATGTTCTCGTAGCTATTTATGATGACGCGCTCATTCATGCCGAATTTTTGAGCAATCTTGGAAAATTAAGCGGTATTCTTGTGCATTATAAAGATATTTTAAAATGTATATTTTTAATTGATTAAATTTTGCCATTATTCAATTTTAATTCATCTTTATGCTTTCTTTAAATTAAATTTCTTTTTAATTTGTTAAATTGTATTGAAAAGAATTTTAGGAACTGTATGATGTCATTAAATTCGAATTCAATGTTAGTCAATACACCAATCTCTTAAATTAAGAGAATCATGATCTTCCTGTAATATTTGCAAAAATTCAGTAAAATCATAAAACTTCACTTTGTAAAAAATAAACTCAAGCCAAAATATGCTTTCATTGATAATAAACTGAATTATTATTATTTTCAAATTATTCTCTTAAAAGCCTGCCAACATTTAATTTTGTCCTTGAGAGTTTCGCAACTTCAAAAAAAAACAAGTTTAAAATAAATTTATGCAAGAACAATGTAAAAACCAATATTTTCTAACCCATATCGCTGACAAAAAAAAAAAGAAACATGTTTTTTTTTTCTTATCGATTGAGTAATTTATCAAAAAAGTGTGAATGAACTTTGATAGAGGCAGCAGCGAAAAAAAATAATAAAAGATCAAGATACTTACAAACATCTCCAACGAAATTGTATGAGTCTGAATTTTGTAGGATTCATCTGTGTTGGCATTTGGGCAAAAATGTCCAACGCCAAATGAAACTGGAAGTGTCTCACTCTGCTCCAGATGGAAAATCGTGCTGGGATCTTCGCTGATCACTTTGAAGAAAGGTTCCATCCACATGGCACATGGCTCAATATTAACCCACTCCAAGCCAGACACTCGCGTGGCGACTTTCCTGTTTCGATTATTTTTTTTGTCATCATTGAAGAATTGAATTAAAATTGCCATTAGAATTTCTTATAATGCTTTTAAGATGACAGAGAGATCAAGAAAAAAACGCCCCTATGAATGGTAAATTAAAAAAAAAATGTATGACAGAGGAATTTGAGAAAATGTGTAAAGATCACAAAAAAAATTCTCATAATTTCTTACAGTCACAGAAATTTTCTCTGTGAGTGATAAAAAAAAGATAATCATGATCACGATTAGCAGTTAAAAAACTGTCTCAACCTCGCCTCCAAGAGATAATCACGCAGAGCAAACGCTGAAAAGCGTGTAAATGAGCTTTTCTTCTGTATGTCTCTTTATGCTCTGCCAAGAAGTCAGATATTTTTTGATCTTCTTTGCATTAATGGAAAATGCAATGCAAAAATTCTACATTTGTGAACCAAAAATATTTAAAGTCCAAAGATTTTTTTTTAATAAAGCCTAACTCAAAGGAATATCTTAATTTTGTAAAGTTTCGCACTTTGCAAAGATTGTGAACTTTGCCTTTTTCAAAGCTTTTTCAATAAAAATTTAAATAAATTTGAAAGGTATATTTCAATTAAAAAATTTCAAATTTGAACCAAAAAATTCTTTTACAAAAGCAAATTGAACTTTAATGTTACCTTAACATCATTCTTTATCTTTTTTTTAAAGTAATATAAAAATGTTATTTTTACTTTGAAAAAGAAAATGCCTTGCAAACAGATATAGATAGATTTTACAATATTTATTTGCACAAAAAATTCAAAAAAAAAAGCGAAAGAGCAGGATTTTTGGGGAAATTTTTGCAGCTTCGTACTTCGCACAGTTGCAGCTTCATAATAGTCGATTTTTTTCTATTTTACCAAGTGAATATAACTCATGGTCATATATTCTAATAGTCAGTCCAACATTTCACATTTCTTGAAAGAAATGGGAGTCTAGGCCTTTTTCCCTAGATTCAAGAAGTGAAAGTAAAAAAAAAATGGGCCGAAAACTATAATTTTGATATGAAGGAGAAAGTGCCCATGTTTTGTACGATTCCAAGTTTGTAATAACTATTTTTTTCTCTGTTTCTCAATAAATGTGCTCGTCACACTTATATTTTAAAAACCAAGGGAAAGTGCCTAGTTTAAAAAATATTGCAGTCACATTTATTCAGAAACATAGAAAAAATTTAGTCATTACGAAGCTTGGGATGGTACGAAGCATTTGCAATTTCCCCTAATATTTTATGTACTTTTTCATATTTTAAGTATATCTTCGGAAAAAACAACTTTTACAAGTTATAGAGGGTTTTTTCATGCTTGATATTTATGTAAAAATCTTTTGGTCGAAAGGGGACTATTCTCGTGCTTTTGTGGAAAATTCACAAATATAACAATACAAATATAAAATCGAACATTTGCAGCTTTGGAAAAAAACAGTCAAAGCTATTGACCACCAGCTATGAGGATATTACACTGTTTTGGGTCATGGATGGATTCCTTATGCCCAGCGCAAAATAACTTTTGATTGTAAACATGTTTTCAAAATTTCCTGAGATAGAGCGAGATGACTAGATCTAGATCTCACTCACTCTCATTGAAATGTTAATTAAAAACATGTTTACTAAACAAGAGTTATTGTGCTTTGGGCATTAGAATACTTCACGATATTTAGTAAAATATTAAACATTTTTCACGAAAAACTCGAAGGAAAACCTGAACTTCCACAGTGAAGTGAGACTTTAGCAGATGTTTTTGTTTTGCTTCTGTCAAATCTAACGTTAAGTCTGAAACTGTTTATAGCAGATGTGATTTTTCATTGCCCATACGGTGCATTTTAAGCATTTGTCATCCAATTTGCCTTGTTTTCCAGCGGAATTTTCCACGTGTCACTTTAATTTAGTCACTGGTAATTTTCAGAATCAGTGATGTTCAAAACATGTTCTGTAAGACAGAATGCAGATGCTAGAGAAAATGCAAGGATTACAATAGGTGTGATTATTAGACAATTACACCTAATTGACTGTCAGAATGCAATGAAAAAAGTGTCAATGTCAATGTTTCCAAGTGTCACAAAACGTCTTTTACAAAAATTGCATGAATTTTTTTCTAAAACGCATGAGAACTCTAAGAAACGGTTAAAGAAAGTAGATGGCAATTCCATCTAAACACTGTAATGTGAAAATTTTTGTGTCCGGTGTAATATTCTTGGAGAAAATGATGCGTACATATGTGGACAAATTTTGTACGAAGCTGAGCAAACTAAATAAATTGAATTGAATTTCCACAATTTTGTGAGGTGGGATTACGAACCTAAAAATCAGAAGATATTTTTTAACATGCTGGTATAATTCATTGGACTTGTGCGGCATTTGGTAAAAAAAATTGAAACTTGGACATAATTTTCTGTACGAAGCTGCAAAGGTTCCCCTACATAATAAAAGAAAAACTTAAAAACATTAAACTTTACACTTGGCAAATTTGACTTTACAAAATTAATATTTGGCGCTAGAGTCTTTGAAAAAGAAAGGTTGACAGTATTGGTAAATCATTAGTAAACATGCTAACGCAAAATCAAATTTGGTCACCAAAAATAAATTTTGGTCAGTAATAATTCTGGATATTTATAAAAATTGGTCTAATTCATATAATTTACATCTAAGATGATTTCTAGTAAAAGAAAAGGCTTAACTTTTTCCTTTTGCGAAAATTTGCATGATAAAATTTCACAGCCTTTAAAGGTCTAAAATGAGCACTGATCAAATTTTGGTTTTTGCTGACCAAATTAATATTTACTGCTCATTTGTATAGTACCAAAATATTTTTTTATGAGAAAACGAAGTTGGACAAATATTTTTTTTTTTGAGTGGGAATACTAAAAAAATCAAAAATAAAAAAAAATTAATATAGGGCATGATAACGCAGGGAAAAATAAAAATTTATTAAGTATCAACGGGATATTATATTTTGGTTCAAAATTGAACTTTATGAAAGCTTTTTTTTTAAATGATAAATAGAATTTTTGGAATTTTCTCCAATTTTGTAAAAATCACTCAATTTTTTCCTGTGTTTTGTTTTAAGTAATTCTTGTTAAAAAAAACAATCATCGATGTGAGATAACTTTTCGAACTTTTGAAAAACTTGAAATGTATTATATAGAATTTTTACAAATATTTTGCAAAGTATTTATATAAATGATTTGTTTAAATTGTTTTTCAAAATATAAATAATATAAATCCAATAGTGCAAAATAAAGATTAAAAAATAAAACGTGAAGTGGTTAAATAAATATTTGGAGTATTATTAAAAAAAATTTATATCTTTTTTATTAAGCATTTTACAAAAAAAATAAAATAAATAAATAATGAATTTTGTAAAAGATTGTGAATTTTAATTTTTAGGTTTTAAAAACCTTTAATTTTGTAAACTATTTTTACCATTATATCTCCTTTAAGTATCCCAAAACTTCCCATGATCATTCCGTTTGTGAAAGCATCAAGAAAAATATTAAAAAGCTGTAATATATTTTAAAAAAAGAAATAAATAAAGTCACTTACTTGTTGTAAACATGACTAATAGCAGCTGCAGCAACAACAGAGTAGGGAAAATTGAGGATACCCATGTCCAGAGAACAGAGATCCAGTAGCTGACATGTGTGTGCGTACTCAAGTCCAGAAAATTGCGGATACACGAAGGAATCGTCGATTTTCTGCACTTCAGCCACCTCTTTGGTGGGTGTATTCTTATCTGGGGTAAGGAGAAATGCCACAGCATCCGGATTCACCTGTGGCATGGAAGATGGAGCAGTGCAAGGTCGAATGACTGGTTTTTTCCACAATTTTGTGGGATCTGTCACGTGAATTTGCATATAAATTGTAAGCCATCCCATCACAGTTACTGTGCTCATATTCCAGTCCAGAGACTGTAGCAGGAGCAATTCCTGCTGGAGAATGTCACTCTCTGTGCACGCTCCGTCTGTCACATAGGCGAATTCTCCGATTTTGGGCGGGTAGATTTCCTCAACCTGAAAATTTCAATTTATTGTTTTTGCAGTCTTTTCAACCTTTTTCTTCTTTTTTAAATTTTTTTACTTAAAAATTTGAATGTAAAAAAAGTTTCGCAAGTTTAAATTAAGATTTGCAAACTTTAAAGTGCAAAGTGAAAAGTGCAAAGTGCAAAATGTAAAGTATAAACCCTTACTATGTAAAGTAAACATAAAAATTTCTAGGTACATTGTAATTATTATAAAATTTGCAATAGGATACAAAGCTAAATAAAATAAGGTTGGCAAAGCGGCCAAGGTTTTGCAAAGTACTCAAACTTGTGACTTTGATTCTATACATCAAAAGTATTTTCGCATCCTTTACCGTTTACCGGTACACAATCGATTTAAACCGATTTATAAATCACTCAAAAGATTCTACAAAAAAGTTTGAAGAGTAATAGAATTGATTTTCGGACAAAAATTACTTATAGACTCATAACCGGTTCATTACCGGTTCACAACCGATTTATAAATCACTCAAAAGATTCTATTAAAAAATGTTTGAAGAGTAATAGAATTGATTTTCGGACAAAAATTACTTATAGACTCATAACCTGTTCATTACCTGTTAACAACAGATTTAAACCGATTTATAAGTCACTCAAAAGATTCTACAAAAAAGTTTAAAGAGTAATAGAATTGATTTTCGAACAAAAATTAATTATATGTAGACTCATAACCGGTTCATTACCGGTTCACAACAGATTTAAACCGATTTATAAATCACTCAAAACATTGTCCAAAATGCCTTAGGAGTAATATAATTCAATTTCGGATAAAAATCAGTCATCGGTTATGAACCGGTTCATATAACTGATTGGAATCGGTTCAGGCTTGTCAAAAGTTCCAAGATCTGTTCAAAAATCGAGGAATTATAACTGCTCTCTCAGTAGAGTTCGCGCAGTAAAATATAACCCTAATAAATTTTCCTAACTTTAAAATTTTAGAAAATAATTGAAAAGAATGATTTCTTTTTTGAATATTTAAAAATATTTTTTAAAAAAAAGTAAAACAGTTCGATCTATCCGAACTTTTCGGCTAAAAGCTTGATAACTGAAAATTGAGAACAGATCGCAACGCCACTACCGGGATTTTTTCCCCGCTGCGCTGTTGGCGCTAGTGTCTCTGAAGAAAAGGGGCTAACAGAATCAGTGAATTCCATTGCAATTCACATTGGAAGAGTAAAAAACACTTCGTCATTTAAATCAGCATTTGTCGTAACTTCATTTTTGCGATTTTTGGATATATACATATTTAGAATCGGCGTAATTTTGTTTATTAAACTCACTTGAGAAAAAGAAACATTTATAGGCCCATTAAAAATTATTTTAAACAAAAATTATCGTAAGTGCCCTTAATTAATAAAAATTTATCAGAATTTGTCGTAACTTCCATTTTTGGGGAAGTTACGACAAATTTTCATACAAAATTTGCTCTAATCAGCATTTGCCGTAACTTTTTTTAGCTCGCTTGCGTGGCTTGCAATTTGCAGCAAAAATGAAATATTTCTCAATAGAACGTTCACAAATTCTTCCAAATATCCAAAGACAGTGCGAATATTGCAACATTAAATCATTTTAATTCGATATTTGTGAGAAAAAAGTGAGGAAAAATCCCTGCCCGTCTGTCATTATTTCAAAACAAAACAAGCGATGCGGCGCACAAAATTTATTAAATAAAATTTATGAAATAAAAGCTTTTAGTGACAAGGACCACAGTTTAATTGACTAATTTAGTGAAATAAAGGCACTCATTATCACTAGAGTAATTAAAATTGATATAATGTGTATTTGAAAATTGTCATAACTTCCAAGATTTCCATACATTAGAAGTTACGGCTTTATAAACGATGGAAGTTACGATAAAATATTACTGTGTTTTTTCTAACATATATCTCAATATCTCAGCTTTTATATTATTTTATAGACTTTCTCAAGTTAACTTACAGTTTATTAGTGCCACTTTTATTATTTTGACTCAAAAGTATCGCATTCGGGGCTCATTTTTAAGAAAAATAATGCTGAACTGAAAATTTCGTCTCCTGAAAAGTTGTCAAAAGGAAGTTACGACAAATGCTGATTTAACTGACGACTTAAACATTTTATCACTAAAATTTAGAGTCATTATACTTTGCATTTGAAAATCACTTTTATCAAATGCAAAGTGCAAAGTTAAAAAAAAAATAGTAAACTAACCTTTGCAGCCACGAAAAGGCATGTGACCCCAACCAGCTGAAGTCTCGTCTTGGAAACAGCTGTATTGCGAGACAGATACCTATCGATGTAATCCATGGCCAGGGAATAGGTTTCCCTCTTGAGTTTGTGCACATCGCACACCTCAATCAGCCAATCGAGGAGAATGGCACGCATTCGAGGCATCAGTCCCGGATGCTTCGATAGCATATTTGGCTCCCTCTCGAGCCAATCGTGCTCATCCTTATTGATCATATTTCTCCAGAGAGCTGTCGAACTGGCCCATGAGAATTCTGGCAGGGGACACTTACGCATCTCACTGGGCAACGTATAACTGTTACCCTGTGAGACATTCTCCTCAATTCTCTGTGTCTTCAACTTCTTCCGCGAATGCGGAGTCTGTTCCCCACGTGTTGGCCACCCCCCACTACCACTTGCACTATCCACTGACACTTCCCCGGCATTCTCCACATCCTCACTGCCCACGGGACTGAGGGTGTTGGCCACCGAGGCCGGACTAGAGAGACTACACTCCACACTCGGAACTCCACAGTCAGACATTGCTGGGGATGTGGTTGATGTTGTATCCGAGCAATTCCAACCATCGACTGACTCAAAGGGTGACAATGGTCCCCTCCTCTGCTTTGCTGGTCGATAGTATTCGACATTCTAGAAGGTTTTACATTTTTGGGCAAAAAGGCAAAAATCCCAAAGGTCTACTAATGGTTTTCATCACAAATTCTTTTTTCCTGGAGGTAGATGGAAAAGTGCCTTGAATCCCTCATTTTTTTTTGTTTAATGAGGGCAAATGTTTTAAAGAGATTTTAAATGGCAGTTTCATAAGTTAAACCATATGTAAACTAACACAAGAAGAAGATCTACACAGACGTCTGAAAGTTTTCATTAACATTTAATAATGCTTTGAGATGAATAGAATAAGTCTTTCAATTAATCATAATTAATAAATTCAGAAGTATTTCCCCCAAAAACTGCTTTATTTCGAGCAGAACATATTTTAGTAAATTTAATCAGTAAAAGTCAAAATTTCGTCGGCTCCAAAAAAGACTATTGTAAGTCTACTTACAGTAGTATAAAAAGATGGTATCATTGGTTGCAGAAACCTTAGATCTACATCCCCACAAAATTTTATGTTAATTAAGATATTCCTTAAAAAGTTACAAGAAAAAAAACTGAAAATCAGCGTGCCCAATTATCAAGTTTTTTGCCCACAATTTTACTGTAAATAACTTAAAAGAGCGTTAACCAGAAGATATTCAATGCGTAAGTATGCTACAAAAGTTTCAAAAGCTGAAACTATATTATACAGTGAAAAAAAAAATTTTAGCTGTCAAACTTTAAAGCTCTCTACTATAAAATTTACATTTTAGACTTACAATAGTCTTCTTCGGAGCCGACGATTTGTAAATAGAAAATTAAATTCACATTTTCTAATAACGAAGAAATATCTTTATCATCTTTATCCATGAGAAAATAATTAATTCGTTTGGGTAAATTAAATATTGTTTAAAACGATATTTAATCATTTTTTCGTTATTTATTGCCCGTTTCGTTATTTATTTATTTATATTGTGATTAAATTAATTACCTCTTATTGTTATTTAAACTGCAATTTTAATGACAAAAAATTTTTAGCGCTTAGCGAACACATAGACAGCAAAATTATCCTCGACAATGAATCCTTAAAAAGTTATTTGAACAACGATTCTTAAATTTTCTTGAGTTTTTGCTAAATACGCTTTTGCCCCAAAACAACTACACGATTTTATAAAAAAAAAAACTTTAGTGTCAAGAAATTGAGAATAGAACTCAAAAAATTGAAAAATCGCCATTATCGTACCATTATCTCTTAACTTAAGAGAAATTGAAAAATAATTATTTTCGCTTTTTATAAAAAAATATGTATATATATTTATTTTCAAGAATTATCTTAAATACATAATCGAAATACGTCATTTAAAAATCAGTTGGGGAAAGTATATCAATGGATTATTTTTCTTAAATTTACTTAAAGTTTACTTAAAGTAAGGCCTCTATCCACTAGAGAAATTTATGTCCATATTGAAGCAAATTGCCAACGCTTGTGTACTCTGAGAAAAATAATTTGCAAAAATTTGCATTTGAATGCAAAAATTGATTGATTTCAGAAATCAAACTTTAATTACAGTAGACTCTCTCAAATTCGGTCATTTGGAACCGAAATGTCACCCGAATTAGAGAGAAATTCGGGCGACAAAATTTTTGAAATGCAACGAATTTTTATTCATCTGCATACACATAGGGTAAGTGTGCCAAATTCCGGCCAGCTTGCAATTTCGGCCACCTTTTTTGTTCCTCGAATTTCCATGAACTTTTAAGATTTTACGTACTTTAGAGATTATACAATGCAAAAGAATAACAAAAAATGTAACTTCGACAAAAGAGATGACGTGAAAAAGACATTGATTGGAAGAATTCCCGAAGGGCAAGGAACTATGAGAATGAAGGTGGTCGAAATAGGGCACCAAGCTATGTCTACATTTTTATTCATTTTAAAATGTATTAAGAATGATTTTAGAGTAAATAAAGACGATAAACTTTTTACAAGGTTCCAAGCAACACTCTTTCAGAAGAAAGAATAAAAAAAATCAATTTGTATTTAAAATATTACATTTCAAACTTGAGACTTTGACGCTTGCATGCAACTATGCCGAAATTTGGCACACTTACCCTACAGAGAAAAACATTTTGTAAAAGTTTCGTAGATGTTTGTGAATTCTCCTGGGGACTTACAAAGTGCCCATAAATCGTATAAACCACTAAAAAGCTCATAAAAGTTTGCATTTTTTTGATCTTTTACAAGCATCTGTTCGTACATTTTTATTTGTCTAATTAAACTTTACGAACAAATGACAAAATGTTACGAATATTTTTTGTGTATTTATGAACATTTACGAACAAATGAAGAAAAAATTCTCGTTAAGTGATCATGTTATGGACAATGTTTGTAACAAAATTACAAACATTTACGAACTTGTTTGTGGGTTATAAGATTTACAAGAATTTCATAAATCCCCAATAATGGGAATACTCAAACATTCATGAACAAAACGAAATTATTTTTTCTCCTGTGTAGCAACTGGGAGGTTTCCCCCGAAAAATATTTAGGGAATACTTAAATATTTATTTTTAAAATTGATGATTTCCTATTCAATATTAATTGATAATGATGCTTAATATTATGTTAAAAAACTTAAGTATTTACTATTAAAAAAAAACACCGTTGATCAGTTTTTGTTTTAAATTTTATGATCAAAACTAAAAGCAAATCGATGCTTTTAAATTAAAGATCTTTATGAGAAAATACAGATCAGCTGTAAATGCTTGATTTCAAGATTTAAATGTTAAAGAATATATTTTGAAATAGAAAGATATTATTTTCAAGAAAAATCATGATACCATGTAAGTGATATTCCTATTACCAACTTCAGGTTTAAGGCTTAGCTTTACGATTTAACTTCTCTAATTTGTTATCAGGTAAGATTTTCTGGATTTTTTTTAATAAAGATTTACTATTAAGGGTAGATAATCCATTAAGGAATTTTGCTAAACATCCAGTCTGAAACCCGCCTTGAAATTATTTCTGTTTCTTTGAATTATTCACAATTGCGCACTAATAAAAAAATTATATGTATAGTGTCCCATTAAAATATCTAATCGGTTTTTATGTCGTTAGTACGGTAATGAACTCTATTGACTGAAAGTAAAATCTTCCTTAAAAGATGAATAACTTGGCTTAATAAATCAGCTTCAATTCAACTCGCAGTAATAGTTCTTCACATTTTTTTAAAGTAATACTATGACTTAATAAATGTACTTAGAATAGTTCTAGAAGACAATAAACTTTCCAATTAAAATGCTTTTATTGTTATTCATCAAAACAACTCAAAATAGTTTAAATTACGTCCTAAATTTTTATCAATTTAAATTTTTATAATTTTTAGCTTTTAAAAGCTTTACTTTTTTATCCTAGACATCAGCTTTGAAATTAAAAACAAGTGACAGTAAAAATGTATAACCCTCTGCCCCTACGGGAAGTTTTAGCATAATAAAACTTGTGTTACAAACCTCAAATACACGTAAAAATGTTTTTAAAGTAGTTCGTCTTGTGAAAAATTAAATAACTCTCTGCCGAAGAATACTAAGAGCCCCTATTTAAATTGCCCCTAATTTAAAGAAGAAATACCTGAGAAGCAAACGGATCTTGCAAAACATTATTGTTGAACTCAAAAGACAATAGAGAAAAGAGAAACCGATCACCTTGAAAAGCAGGTAAAAAAAAACAACCCTTGCAGCCGTTTAAATACCTAAACTTGATTTAAAGGCCATACTCTTCTCTTTCTCATATCACAAAAACCTGGATTAAATTAAAAAAAAATTATTTTGAAATTTTCACAGCTTGTTAATACCGATATCATGGGATAAGGTCGATAAAGCTTAAGCTTCACGCTGACAGTTTTGGCGCCAAACCCCGCCGAACATGTATTCGACAAACATCGCGACTTTTCGCGACATTGTGTACAATTTTCCGCGATTTGATTGGTCGCTAGGGTAGGTGGCTGACCAATCAGAATCCGGCGTCAATTATATATAGGTTCAATGTCTAACTTCCTGAATATAATTATTACAGCAGGGGGTAATGATCTTATGGAGCACACTTTGTAAATGATCGTAAGATAAACTAAACCCCAATTTCCTTGCATTAATTTTTAACACATTCTTTGCGTTTTTCTCGAGGGTCTCTTCAAGGCATTTCCATATTACAAGGAGGGGAAACGGTATAATAATGCTTACGTTACTTACTTTGCCTTCTGTTGTACTTCTTCGTTTTCTCTTTGCAGCCACCACCTTTCGAGCCACATCTTCAGGACTGCTAAAAATGCGAATGAGAAAAGGGGGAGAAAAAGAGAAATGTCACAGTTAAAACACAAATAGTTTTTTTTTCACTGTCAGCCTGAGTTATTGATGTGAAACGAAGGGTCTTTTTGGTTTTTGGGGTTGCAGAAGCCCTACATACACACAAGACACTTTTTGGGTTTTTTTTCGAAGCAGCAGAATACGAAGATCTCTCTTTGAGGGGTCACAGAGAATGTGTGCGAAGACGAGAATGAATGAAAAATTGTACACTTTCATGCAAACACAATAAAATATAACCAGGGCGATAAGATATTTAACATTCTTATAGTTAAGGCACTATAAACAGGCATATTCAGCTTTTGAGATATTATTTTTATAAAGCAGAAATTGATATGCATTTTCCTGGTATCTTATGAAATTTAACATGAAACCATAATAAAACCTTTTTGTTTTGGTTATTGCAGAATTCAATATTTACTTTTTTAAGTAAATTTCTAAAATGAAATCCTGGGAACAAAACTAAAAACTTAAAGTTTCAGGAAATTTCATATCAATCTGCCAGAGTTTCTTGGTTTTTAATATTTTCCGTATTTGAAATTCCTTTTCTTATGGATATATTTTAAAGTATTTAATAACAAAAACTTTATGTTGTAAAATCGATAATTGGCAAAAAAGTCGCCCAGAGCCGTATTTATAAGAATTTTGATTAACTAAAAACTGCACAATAGTTTCATTTTAAATATTTATTTACCTCGCTTTTTATTTTTTATTTCATTTATTATTTTTATAAAATTAAAAAGTTGAGTAAGTTTCTTAATGGGACTTATGTGTGCAGCTCTATAATTCAATTTAGAGGCCTTGACTTTAAGACTAATAAACTCCCAGATTTTTCTATCTTGAACTCAAATCCGTACAGTGAACAACTTAAAGTTTACGATTAATGGTCTATACCCCCTAGAGAAATTTATGTCCAGATTGAAGTTTTTCCTACACAAACGTAGAGAATTTGCTTCAATATGGACATAAATTTTTCTAGTGTGTATAGACGCCATAAGTGATATACTTCTGTCGAAAAAATAATTGACAACCACCGATGTGATACAATGGAAAAAATCGTCGAATTAGAGACTTAGCCCAATTCCCGAAGGTTTCAAATAAATTATTAAAAATAAAATAACACTAATAATAAAATAAAATTAAATAACAAGCAAATAAATTAATTTTTAGAAAATATAGATAATTTATTTTTAATATACAATCCTAGATGACAATTTTCCCATTTCTTTTGTTCGTTTATAAAATTACAGCAATTGAGGAAATTGAGAAAAATGTTGGGTCCGAAATCAAGCCCAGTATAAGTTAAAACATAGTTCTCAAAAAAAAATAAGCTTAAAGTCGCTTTTTAGTAACAGGAAAATCTTATTGTGAGAAAGACTAACTAATTTGATCAGGGAACTCAAGAAACCCATGGATAATGTTCAAGAACTTATAGAAGGGACTTAATAACCTATAGTGGAAGCCATTGGTGACACTTAGGAACAGTAAAGTCTCACCCCTTTTATATCGGTTACCCCTGAATTTCAAGGATGCAGAATGGGATAAGAATGAGTGAAACCTAGGTAGCTCCTACAATATACAAGAACGATTTTTTACGATAAGTTATACTTCAGTAGATGGAATAAGGATGGCCAGTGATCCCAAAAGTTTGAAGCACGGAAAGATCATTCCTCTATTAGGAGGAACCATTCTGAGTAATTCAATATGGATTAACTTATTTTTTCAAAAGGAGAGTAATGAGAAAAAGTGAACAAACATTCTTCATGTTGGAAGAATGTATAGTAAGTCCATCGTAGATCAATCAGGAACGCCCCCCCCCCCTGTAGGGATACGCCTTAGATGCTTTCGATTTTTTTTTTGGTAAAGGCAAGACAGTACATTTTACGAAGGATTAAATGTGTAAACGTCGCCTTTCAGATGTTCAGTACTTTATTTGGACGAGAGTCAAACCTAATACTACAAGAGTCGAGTCAAGGATCTGACCACCAAAGACTTAACTGGTCATTGTTTTTACCTACTGCACCACGAGATCCCCAATAACAATTTTGAGAGACAGTATTGAGTCGTCATTAGGGTTCTCAATCTACAAATCAAGTGTATGAAATTCAAACCCCCATTATGGCCTCTACACACTAGAGAAATTTATGTCCATATTGAAGTTTTTCTTACAAAAGCGTAGGGTTGCAGCAAATTCCCTACGCTTTTGTAAGAAAAACTCTTCAATATGGACATAAATTTCTCTAGTGTGTAGAGGCCATTAAGATGTCAGATTTTCTTGTATTGCCCGATTAGAAATCGCGCTATTGAGGTAATTTCTTTATTAGAATTTAAATCCCCTGTTTTACTTTTTTAGCTTCTGCATCCGTCAATGTCCTATTCAAATTAAGGCAATGGAATTTTTTGAAGAATTAGATAACAGAACAAGTATAGTTATAGGGTACTCAATGGTAGAGCCCCTGGTCTGTGATGGAAGTATCACGAGATCACTCCCCATTTAGACCACTAGGGATTTCTCTGGTATTAACACTTTCCGGACCGTAAAATTTCCGTATCATGAACTAATTTCACGATACAAAACAACAAACTTAAGATCGAGTAAAAAAATATTTACGAAAAACAGAATCAATTTTATCGGTACTTAACTGGATTAAATCGATACATCTGGGTCTTAAATTTCAAGATCTTTCCAAGAAATCCAAAATTAAGCAAATCGGTTAAAAAGTGAGCCTTCCAGAGTGGTTGAACTTGGACCTTAAATAATTTAAAATGGAGCATTTTATCCCAAAATCATTGAAACAGCTTGGATCAATTTTGAAAAACCAACAACAACAAAAAAACATAGGTTTGAGAACGATGGAAAGGTGTTGCGGAAAAAAAGAAATAAAGTTTGAAGATAATGCTTTTTTAATATTCGCACTCCTGCAAAAAATATCGTAGATTTTGGCATCGATTCTAAATTATCGAATCTGAATTTTCCGAAAAACTTTTTTTTTTCAGAATATCCTCTCCAGCATATCTCTTTGAATTCGAGTATAGTATAGTAAAATATTTTAGCTCAGGAATTATTCGTGCTCCTGCAAACAATATTCTAGATTTGGGCATCGATTCTAAATTTATCGATCTTATCGATTCTGAATTTTTCCGAAAAAAATTTGTTTTTTTTTAGAATATCCTCTTCAGAATATCTCTTTGAATTCGAGTTGTACAAATATTTTAGCTCAGGAATTATTTTGTGCTCCTGCAAGAAATATCTTAGGCTTTGGCATCGATTCTACATTATCGATTCTAAATTTTCAAAAAAAAAAATTGTTTTTTCTGAATATCCATAAAGGTGTTCAAATCAATTTCAATGAACTTTTCACTTTAACTGTACTGCTTCTAATTTCCCAGGGCTTGAGACTGATAAAACTATGCGTTCTGAGAAGACCTAGTTCGTCTATGAAATCTTGTGCTCCATAATGTGAGAACATGAACATGGGGTAGCACCGAACACCGATTTTTATTTCCAAACTACTTGGACTATGACGACCATTTCTTCAGTGGACAAGTATTACTATAGCATTTCGACCTCTGAAGTCTATTTTCTAATAAAATTGCAGTAATCGACGCTACAGCGTGTTCGGTGGCGCCTCAGTTTCCTCTAGCCCTTAAAATTGCCTGTATTCGCTCTTTCTGTAGAGACTAGATACATCGAGAGATGAGGTCAGAAGATGTATCTTGAGATCCAATATAAGGGCAATTACATTTACAGGTTCTTAGGCTCAGTAATAAGTTCGGAATCAAAGGATCTGATTCCAGTTTTGAAATTAAGGACTATTGGTTCCAATAGTTCCATAACAGTACAGAATCTTCTGTTTTCAACCTGAGAAAGAACTTTTCCACCGTTTTACTCTGGCGGTTGGTCACCAACGCTAAGACGGCGGTGGACGTTAAAACCTAAACGGCACCTCATGAAAACGAAACTATACTTCGAAAGCATGCTTGATGAATAAATTAATCTATCTATCTAATCCTAAACAACCCTTAGGGCCTTGAAAGACATGAGGATTAGCCGAGACGGCTTACCGTGATTATACTTGAAATAATGGTCAAACTCATTTCCATCATTTTCCACTAAGTCGTCTCTCGGCTTAAGTCGTAAGTGTGTCTAGAGTATTAGTCTGAAGAAAGAAAGTCTTTCCTCAGGATTTAAAAGGGCTATTGATCTGAGATTTTGAAAATCACTGCAATTAACTTAGTCCTAAATTTTGAAAATTTTTCAGTCTTGCTTTTATGCCCTAGACACACTTACAACTTAAGCCGAGAGACGACTTAGCGGAAAATGATGGAAATGCAATCTAACCATTATTTCGAATATAATTACACTAAGCCGTCTCTCGACTAATCCTCAGGTCTGTCAAGGTCCTTAGCTTTGTTCTGAAGAATATTACAAGATCTTTGATCAAGGGAAAATCTTGTAATTTTCTTGAAATAAGAATTTAAGAAATTTTCCAAAAATAATATCTCAAAATTTGACTATGCCTGTAAGTAATATTCGTGTCTTTCCCCCTGTTTAAATTGGCTGGAGCAATAATTTTCTCAGTCACTTACCTTTGACTCTCCATTTCTGGGGTGGATGCCAGCTGCTACCGCGCAAATAAGGGGCGCTTTAGGGCTCCGCACACTCACTCTCTGACTTATTCCACAGATGAGAGGGTTTCAGTGTGGGATAGTCTAATTATTTTAAGGCTTGTTGTATTTATTTTTTTTTAGAACTAAGAACACTTGACACAGAATAGAGATTGCAACTGGAAAAAAACACCAAGCACAGAAAATTGCAAACTCGCGGAAAAACCTCTCAAAGGGCTCATGCAGATGGGACAACAAATAATTCTCCTTTTTTGGTGCAAAAATTAAAAGGAAATTGTTTCTCTCTATCCCTTGTGGTGTCCCCGGATTTTCTCACAGCACTAAAATTGCCGGCAACACAAAGAGGGATTGCAAGCGAGGGAATTCGGGCGTCCCTTTTTTTCTGCCTGCCTGAACAAAACCAAATTGCCCTCTCTCCCTTATATGGGATTCCGTTGGATGTATGCGTGTCCTACTAGGAGGGTAAAAATTCCACCACTAAATTGCCGTGCAGAACACCCCGATGGCAAGAGGATATTTTTCTCAGAATTCAATTTTGCCCTTTTAGTTCAATATAACTTTCGAGAAATGGGAGAGCTCCGGAAATGGCTGCCACATTAAAAAACTTTCAGAGAGAAAATCACTGAATTTTCAAGCACCTCTCACGGGTATACTAGAAACACTACCCACAAAATTTCACTTTCCCCAGATGCCCTGAATCTTCCTGCACACTTTGGAGGTATTTTGAGGAAAATCCCAAAAGTATTTCACTGTGAAAATCACTTTGAAAACCGGCGAAATGTCACTTGATCTTGCACGTTCCTATGTCGCCATTGGAAGAGGAAATCTAAAAGCCGACTGAGAATGAGGCGAAGATTGGGCTTTTGGCGGGTAAAATATAACACCATTTACCACCTAAATAGCCCTGAAAATTAACTAAAAATCACCACAGGGAATCCTACAACACCCCCACACAGATTTTCTGGCGGAAAAACATCAAATACAGGAGAAAATTGACTGTAAAATGAGGCTTTTTGCGCCAAAAGTCACCCCCAAAAGCTTGACACGTCGAAAGCATCAAAAAAAATTCCCATTTGACAGCCAAGTCATTTCCTCATGCGATTTTCCGCCAAAAAAGCTCCAATGGAGCGCCATGGGGCTACTCAATGACACTTTTCCCGCCTCAAAATCTATCCAATTTCCCAGCAATAGGGTGCATTTTCCCAGCATTTTCTCCCATTTAAACCCCAAGCTGTCACTATTGCAGCCATATCAGCATACAGCGTCTAGCCATTTCCTTCCCATTTAGAGCACTTTTCCCTAAACACCCCGCTCCAATTGACCCGGATACCAATGCCCACGATCCACAAGAGCACCATAAGAGAGATATATCGAAGAAAATGTGTTAATTGCCACGATAAACATAAAATAGCTGCACGAGGAGAAGCATTTGAAGGTTAGCATTTTGCCATTGACATTTAGGGGCTTTACTGAGAAATTTTTTTACCTTTCACCACAAATTCAGTATCACCACACCCCAAACCACCATTTGCACTCACTAAAAACACTATCACCACCTATTTGGGGTCACTTTTTGGGCTAATTCCGATGTGCATTTCATTAAAAACGGAGCGAAAGTTCCCGTGAGACTTCCAAACAAACGCCATTGACAACTGGAAAAGCTCCCCCCGAAGCGCCACATCTTCGTGCAACTTCGGCTTTCTTTGGCGGCCATTTGTAAACTTTGCAGCTGTCGTTGGTGTCAGCTGATTTTGATCGTTTTTTTTTCAATTTCACTCCCCATCTCACTCATACTCACACCTACCCCAATCTTCCATCTCTATTTCCATCCCTCCTCAAGGGAGGTAAAATCCCGCCAGAGAAAACAATAGGAGCTGAGGAATTTCTTGCTTCTCTCTGCTCCTTTTTTTCCTCCTCTTCTAACACAATCCCAAAGATGCAACAACAGATGCTATTTAAAAGTCCGTTGAGGGATCTTTAATTCTCAAGGGAGAGTTCAATAAATCTCCTTTGTTTGCATCCCTCTTCCCATTTAACACAGAATCCCCTGGAGATTTTCCCAGGAAAATTTTTCACACGCAAATAAAACCCAAAAAAAAAGCTTCCGATTGCTCTGCTGGCCAGAAGAAAACTAAAAAATGCCCAGAATTGAAGGAATAACTCATTTGACTGGTCAATTCCGCTGACCTTGCACTCTTGTCGCATTTTTAATTGTTACGGTCGCCGACCCCAAATTTCCTGGTCAATGTTTTCCCCCCAGAGAGAGTGAAAAGCCATGTTGGTCAATGTACAAGTAGTCTATTAACTGATTCATCCAGAGGCACCCAGGACAAACTTCCTGGCAATTTATTTATCTATATTGGTGACTCGTTGAAGCCACGAGCAGCATAGTCCGAAGGCTTGGATCGATCAGAAACAGCAGGATAGTTGACTTCTCCAGGAACAACAGCCCTTCGGGATTTAATGACTCTCCAACCGCCCTTTCTGGTCCAATCCTGCAAGAAAAAAAATTAAAGGAAAACACATTCAGAAGTTGCGCATTTCTGAGTATGCTCGTCATTCGCATAAATTCAACGACCTTTCGCGCGGAATTTTGTTGAGTTTCTTCTTTTCTTTCTTTATTCCTTTGCTTTCGCTTTCTGATCTTCATTAGCAATAAATAAATGTAGGAAGCAAAGTTCTAAAGAGTTTTCTAACTTAAAAAAAAATGAAATTTTTAAATAAAATCCGGTCAGTTAGAGGGAATGGGGCACTTTTGAATTGGGGCAGCTTTGAAATTGGGCTTTTTTCTCCTATTTTTAAATAAAACTGCACAGTAATCTTGACGAATCTTGATTAATTTAGCTCTGTAAAACAACTCTGTAAAAATGGGAGATGAAAGCCCAATTTTCAAGGCGCCCCACTTCCTGCTAGAAGTTTTATGTCAAGTAATAAAAAAATCCGAAAATTTCTATTATACAGTACTACTCGGAATGCTTGAAAATTCGATTTTGAGTTGAATTTTATTGGTAATGGCTCCGCCACACCTTTTAGATTAGGAATATTTCATGAAATCGAAATTCACATCCTTTTCCATCTCAAATTAATAATAATAAATTTATTTCTCTTTTATCATCTACGGCTGCCGCCGACTTCATAACCGACTTCATCGGGCAAGACGGCAGAAAATCCCGAATCATTAAGAAAAAATCCCGAATCATTAATTTAAGAAAAAAAACAATAATATATCATACAGTACAAAAAGAATCAGTGAAATGCTTTGCAGATGAGAAAAGGTGAGTCGCAGCAAGGACTCCTAAGAGGAGTACGTATTATCTACGGCTGTTTTAAAAGGATAGAATTAGAAAAGACGGTAGGAAAATTAAATGTTTAATTGTTTACATAAGTCCATCTTATTCTTTCGCATTCTTCTTCTTCTTTTGGACATCACACCAAATTTAATTTAGTTTAGTCCAATTTTTAGACCTAAAGAGTGGAACAGACAAATCTTTTGAGAAAGAAAGACGTTCGAATTTCGACTTCATGAAATTTTTCTGATCTAAAAGATGTGCCGGAGCCATAAAGAATCGTGTCGAGACAATTTTATCCGTATCGACCGCCGAAAACAGTTTCATCGTCGCAATTCTTTATGGCTCCGGCGCACCATTTAGATCAGAAAAATTTCATGAAATCAAAATTCACATTCCTTTCTTTCTCACATGCTTTGCGTATATGTCTTATCTCATTCTTTTACAATCTAAATTCGTAAGAAGAGTACGAGAAAGTGAGATAAACATATGCAAAACGTATGAGAAAAAAGGGATTCCAATTTCGACTTCATGAAATTTTCCTGATCTAAAAGGTGTGCCGGAGCCATTACCTCTAAAATTCAATTCAAATCTTATTTCCACGCATTTCGAGTTGCGTTTGTAAGCACTCCGAGGTGAAAAATCTCAGCTAATATATGCTTATCTGAGCTTAACAACACTGGTCATTTTCTATTCTAAATAGCTAAGGTACAGAAAAGTCTCTATCTCAGACACATATACGAAAATTTAAAGAAAAAGCAGTCTAGCTTTCGAAATATTCGAAAATTGATTTTTTGAATTGAATTTCTCGAATTATCGCCTTTGATAAAGCGGATGAAATTGGGGTGTTTAAAAGGTTGTAACATTTAACGAGAACTTTTCAAATCATCGTTTTTTTTTATTTAAATTCTAACAATTAAAATCGGAGAGATCAGAGATATAGCCGTTTGAACATTAAATTTTTGACTATTCCACCTTACATTAGGGAGATCGGATGGAGTTATTTTTTAATCGAAAACTCTTAGGCCTATATACAACATACTAATATTTGAGACTGATCCAAGCCAAAGAGATTCAGTTATAGTTTTCAAAAAAAAGAGCTAAATTCCTTTACGAAGGACTAAAAGAAAGGTTAGATTTTTTTAAAATATATTTTAATAGCAATTTATTTTATCTTTAAGGGTCTCATAATTTAGTTAGGTGAATATTTTTATAATATACTTTTAAAAGTTTCAGGTTTACGCTCAGCTTAACTTCTACAGTTGAATAGTCGTATGTAGAAATATTTTGTAGTTTAGATCAGCAATTATCGTAACGTCACTCTTCAATCGATAATTATCGTAACTCGTAAAGTGAGGAAATATATCTTTTTTACAAGAATTATTGATTTAGCTGATGAGTATATAACGATTTGCTGATCCAAGAAACATTTAAACAATTTAGCCACGACAAGAAATCCGAAGTTCCTTAAATTTTAAATGTACTAAATTATAATCCCACAAATATAAAGTAAGAAATTATAGTCTTAAAGTGTTTTCGGAGTATTTCTTAAATTCTGAAATACGAATCGTACATGTTTTATAGAAGTTTTTTAAGGAGGAAATGACTTGTTGCACTGAACTTGGATAATTCATGTTCCCTACATAAGCCCTTCCTTCCACTATTAGGTCATAATCTAAAACCAGTGATAAGCCAAGATAAGCTTATGGTAGCTGGGATTCTTTACATGCGACCTCGAAATACGTGCAACTCGGGGTCCTTGCAACTCGAAATATTTTAATATTCTCGTCGAGCATACTGTTCTCGGAGAATTTCAGGTACCATAAGCTTATCTGGGCTTATCACTGGTTTATGTTTTGTGTCACAGTGAATGCAAAGCCCCATTTGTAGTGAGCCAGGTACTGACTTGGCTATAAACGAGGTCAGTCCTTCGTTGTCTCTGGACTTGAGTCTGTCCAGCACATTAGGCTCATTATAAAATCTAATGAATTTTCAAAATAATTTCCCACAAATGATACGAAATAATTTAACGAAAATTAATGATTGGTCTGAAAATAAAATAAATTCAAATCTCTTGCAAAATTTAATTTCTTCTGTAAAACTCAAAAATTCTTCAACAAAACGAAAACTAAAGGCAAATCTAAAGCCTATAATTGATGATAACTTGAATCTTTTGATTTATTTATCCAATATATTTAATAATATAACTTAAAAAGCCCAGATAAGCTTATGGTAGCATAGATTCTTTACAGGTGACCTCGAAATGCGTACAACTCGGAGTGCTTGCAACTCGGAATGTCTGAAAGTTCGATTGTGAGTTGAATTTTGGGGGTAAAGAATCGCGTCAAGTAAACTGTTTTTGTCGGTCGAAATGGATAAAATTGGCTCGACGCGATTCTTTCGCAGGTTACACATTTTTTATGGCTTTGAAACAATTAGTGATGAAAAGTGAACCCATCAGGCTGCATTCTACGCGGCTAAAATCCATCCATTCTAAATCTATTTAATAACAGAAACGTTGTCGTATTTCTTGGATGCGTTAGAACCGTTTCCGCGTTTCTTATATCTACTACGTCAACACTAAGAGGTTCTTCGTCAATAATATGAAAATTGAAGCAAATTGTTTAAGCTTGTTCAGAAAAAATTCATGAGTTTATCCAATAATTGTTCAATATTATTTCTGGATATGTGCCGTATACTTTTGAAAAGCTCAGAAGTTTAATAAAATTTTAATGCTATTCAAATTAAAATCTAAATTTCTAAATACTTAAAAAATCAGTTTTACCACGGAAAATTCCGGATATTTTTGTAGTAGAAATTTTTTGTAGTAGGGGAGTGCTTTCAATTTCAATTCAATTCAATTCAATTCAATTTCATTATAGTAGACTCTCGCTCAATCGGCTCTTTTTAAATCCGGCGCAAAATTTTGTTGACAATTTTTACGTTCGATTTTAAAGCAAATTTGATCAAATTCGCTGTAGTTATTCTTGTTTTATCGTGATTCTTTATATTTAAGCGCTTTTTGTAGAATTTACAATGATTTTGATACCCAAATTCTCTCGATAATTTGGATGAGATTTTGCCCCATATACCCGATTTAGTGACAGTCTACTCTCTACTGTATATTTCTCCTCATTTATGCTTAGTTGCGACTGCCGACTGACTTCACTACCAAGCCACTTTCAGGCTTTGCATACACTCTGGCTTCGAACACTTCATATTTTTCCCATATTTCTTTAATTAATCTGACCATTTTTTAGAAAATGATGTGTCAGATTCATAAAAGAAATATGACAAAAATATGAAGTTTTTTCGAGACCAGAATATATGCGAAGCCTGAGTTTTCCTCAACTACTTATTTTTTTCTTCTTCCTGTTCTATAAAGTATGCAAATTTTTCTAAATAAAATATTTCGAAAATCGATTTTAGAGTTTGGAACTGAGAAAACGACAAACTGAATGTTGTAATTTAATCATTTTTTTTTTATTTTTATTCAGAATTATAAAATTGAAAAATTTGTAGTCAGGATTCGTGTAAAATAGTCAGTTACCACAATTGCTTATTCAAACGACGGAATACTACCAAATATAATTAACTCAATTATAGAACCCTCGCCAAAACAAATGTAAGAGAACGAGCAACAACATAGAATTTTTCAAAAACTCACATTGGTGTTGTATTTGAAGTAATAGAAAGCAGCATATATGCCACCCGTGATCATTAATCCCTTCCCGATCCAGAATCGAACAGCATAAGCTCTCTGACCGCCCTGAAAATCCCAAAAAGGTCAAAATCCGTCTCCGGAAGAGGTTATGAGAATTATGTAATGCAAGTACCAGAGATGGGGTCAATATCTCCCATAATTTGTTCAGTGGCCACTGGTAGAAGCGTCTGATGGGATTGGTAATCTCCCGATAGTATTGGGGCACATGGACAGGTTCATGAGGAGCGAGAATTTGATCCTTGAGGAACTGTTTTCTCCAGGCTCTCTCAGCATCGGACATCCCAAAAAGACGTTCCCTCTCGCGCACCAAACGCCCTCCGATGGCCATGGGCTTAACGCCCCCCGTCTCCGAGGACATCCCTGAGCTGGCCATGCTGCAAAAAGTCCCGGAAATCACTTTTTTCACACAAATTCACAGAGAAAAACAGATCCGAGAGGGGAAGTTATGTCAAATATGCATGAAGCGAAAAAGCTCTGGAATAGTTTCAGTGTTGACCCACCGAGAGGGCAGTGTGATCGCTTTGGTGAAGTTTTCAGTTGGCCGAGTTTTTCCAGTGCATTGTGTTTATTTTTGCATTTTGTGGGAAAAATGGCAGAAATTGATGAGTTATTTGAGTGTTTTGAAGACAGCCAAGTGCAGAGTGAACCCCAGGTACCTATGGTGATCAGCGATGAGGCTGAAACTAAGGAATCTACCGAGTAAGTCATTCCCGCACAGGCACATAACCTCACTTCTGAAGGACATGCTGGATTTCTGTGATTTTATCACTTTTCCAGGGAGTCTTCTGGCACAAAACGTCCGGCTGATTATGAGGAAAATAATAGTGAACGAACGAAAAAGAAGGCACATACAGAATCTGTTCTGGACGACGTCAGTTTGGACGTATTGGAATCCCGGATAACAATTCACGTGATAGACTCTCCGGAAGCCTGTACACACGAGGTAGCTGTGTACCCTGGCCAGGAATACATCCCTCTGGAGCCTCTTACGGGTCCTCCAGCCAAGGAATACTCTTTTGTGCTAGATGCCTTTCAGAAGGAAGCGATCTTGTGCATAGAAAACAATCAGAGCGTTCTCGTGTCTGCTCATACTTCAGCCGGAAAGACCGTTGTGGCTGAGTATGCCATTGCTAAATCTCTATCTGCCAAGCAGAGAGTTATCTACACCACTCCCATCAAAGCTCTCTCCAATCAGAAGTACAGGGAGTTTCAGGAAGAGTTTAAAGATGTGGGAATCGTAACTGGAGACGTTACGATAAATCCCTCCGCTTCCTGCTTGATCATGACTACAGAGATTTTGAGGAATATGCTCTACAGAGGCTCAGAAATCATGCGAGAGGTAAGTTTATTTTAACTTTTCACATTTTTTTTTAACGATTAAAAACGAAAAAAAGATTTAGAAAACAAAAATTTCATGGAATTTTAGAAATTTTGATAAGTAATTTCCATTTTTTTGGGCAGAAGATTAAATAAAACAAATAAATATTTAAAACATCGTCATAGAAAATATTTATGAACTTTTTTTAAGTAGAAAATACAATTGATTATAATTATTTTAAAAGTTTAATTTAAAATGTGAAATCAAGGAAAAGGTTTCTCTTAAAGAGGCTTTAAGTTTCGTTGCGGCTATCTGAAATAGGATAAGTGTGCCAAATTTCGGCATAGTTGCATGCAAGTGGCAAAGTCTCAAGTTTGACATGTAATATTTTTAATACAAATTGATTTTTTATTCCTTTTTTTAAAGCGTGTTGCGTGGAACCTTGTAGATAAATCGGCTTTATTTACTCTAAAATCATTCTTTACATGTTAAAATGAATAAAATTGTAGACATAGCTTTGGTGCCCTATTTCGGCCACCTTCATTCTCGTAGTTCCTTGCCCTTCGGGAATTCTTCTAATATCTTTTTCACGTCATCTCGTTTTCAGAAGCTACATTTTTTGTTATTCTTTTGCATTGTATAATCTCTAGAGTACGTAAAATCTAAAAGTTCATGAAAATTCGAGGAACAAAAAAGGTGGCCGAAATTGCAAGCTGGACGGGATTTGGCACACTTAATTTAAAATAATTTAACTTAATTAAAATAACACACCCTATTCTGAAATTTTATGAAAATTTCAGTTCGTAATTTTTTGTGTTAAATTATAAGTTTTAGATTTTTTTAAAACAAGAAGCAGATAAAGAAATTTTATGTTCGTATATTTTTCAGAATTAGTAAAAGAAAGTCAAAAACAGAAATTGAGAAATTGATTTTTTGAAAATACATAATGTCATCGTGGCATATTTTTTTTTATACTTTTGATATATTTTTGTTTTTCTTTTAAGAACATTTTTCTTTTATTACGCGTGTTAATTTTTATCACCTAAAAAGTAAATCATTTAAAAATTTCATTTTTTTTATACTGTCTATGATTTTGCACTTATATTAAAGAGTATTTGTCAAAATTTGAAGATAAAACTATTTCATTTGATGAAAAATTATTTTGTTATTATTTTTAGGTTTCAAGTTTTCTTCAAAATTCTGAAAAGATTTATGAAAATATTCAAAATTTCAAATTTTAAAATATATATTAAATGAAAATATATTTAAGATATCTTACCATAAAAAACAATTTTCAAAATTCTTGAAATAAAAGTTTTTTTTTGTTTTTAGATGTAAGTTTTATAAAAAATTTCCAAAATTAAATATTCGTTTATTCTTTGTTTGAAATATATTCAAATTTTTATAAATAAAATTTGTTAGATTTTTCTTTAAGTTCATTGATCAGGAAAATACTTTTTTTCTACGCAGTTTTAACTTTAAGGGAAATAGAAAAATATTATTATACAGAATTTTTTTTTGGTTCAGTCTTCGAAATTAATTGTTAAATTGTTTTTCAAATGATTATAAAAACATAAAATCTTTTAAATGCTAGAAAAAAGATGTTTTCTACAATATAGAGTGATAATATCACTACGCGAATTTCATTTTTCTAAATCTTTGTAAACGCGTTTTCCTCGAAATCATTTTACTGGATCTGATCGTATTCCTAACGTGTACAATTTGTAACCGATTTGCACTAAATTTTCACTGGAGCTCCTTAGACACATTTTCTGGTGAACGTCACGCCGGATTTTTCATCAAATAAAATTTACCATTATTATGATTACATATACACTAATTTTTCAAACAAAAAACAGACTTTTTCAATAAAACTGTTTCTGTTTCTTAAAAAATGGATTTATCCTAAATCCGCCAAG
This sequence comes from Phlebotomus papatasi, assembly GCF_024763615.1. Lineage (NCBI taxonomy): Eukaryota > Metazoa > Arthropoda > Insecta > Diptera > Psychodidae > Phlebotomus > Phlebotomus papatasi. The sequence goes on from NC_077224.1 coordinate 45,233,691, forward strand.
GCCTTCACTAGATTTTGAGTAGTTCTTTCAAGTTTATAATTCTAAGTTGAAAATTACGAACAGTAGGTATACGGCCAAAAAAGTTATGCAAAACTTCAACAAGCTTTACCATCGTCATTTTGTTTAAACTATTTATATATCGGTGCTGCCCAAAGTCCCCAACACCAAAGTATCGAAAGCCAAAATCCCGAAAGGCCAAAATCTCGAAAGCCAAAATCCCGAAAAGCCAAAGTCCCGAAAGCCAAAATCGAAAAACCAGAATCCTAGCTAAAATCTCGAAGGCTAAAATCCCGAAAAGCCAAAATTTCGAAAAGCCAATGCCTCGAAAGCCAAAATCGAAAAACCAAAATCCCAGCCCAAATCTCGAAAGCTAAAATCCCGAACGCCAAAATCTCAAAAGACAAAATCGAAAAAGCCAAAAACCTAAAATCCCGAAAAGCCAAAGTCCCAAAAGCCAAAATCTCGAAAGCCAGAATCATGAAAACCAAAACCGAAAAAGCCAAAATCCCGAAAGCCGAAATCTCGAAAAGCCAAAATCCTGAAAAGCCCGAAAAGATGACTATCCCACAGATTTTTCTCTCCTGGATTTTACGGATTTTTCCTTCACATTCCTTCGGGACTGAACAGATCCTGCTTCCGCCATGAGATGTCTGTGTCACAGAGATGAATTTCAAGGAATTTTCAAGAAATTTCGAATTCTATGCTTTTACTAATCTAATCTAAAACCTAAATAAATCCTAAAATAGACTTTGACTTTCAAAAGAGCTCTCATGAAAATTTTAGAAATGTTTCATGAAATTTTCTAAAATCGTCTATGTCATTTGAAAAGTGAAAAATATGTTCAACATGCATTGAAAATTTCGTTTCTCCGCAATTTTTTCTGTAACTTAGAAGCTTGAAATGCGAAAGTTGTTAGAATTTTGTAAAGAAAATCGAAATATAATAAAATGACTTATGATATCTTGTAATTTTACCAAGTTTTCGTTTATTATTTTTCGAATTTTGCGTGTAGCAACTTCAATTATATAAAAAAAAAAATAATTCAAAATTTTATGTTATGAACTTGAAATTTTCTCAAAAAAGAATATTTGTTATTTAAAATTTCAAATAATTTTCATTTCACATTAAATATTTCATGACATATTTTAAGATCTAAATTTTATAATACATATAAGCTTTCCAAAACTTTTAATTTTATTGCGACTATCCGAAGACTTAATTTTTTTTTTTAAATTTTGTCCGAAATATTTTCACCAAAAAAAATTGAAAAATAAAAAAAAATTCCAATAAAATTCAATTCAATTGGGTAAAATTTTATAAAAAAGGAATCTTATAAATTGTTCCAACCGTTTCAACCTTTTTTTAAGTTATTCTTCTTTTCACTCACACTCCTTACTCTTCACTTACTTTATTTTTTTAAGTTCGCAATAGAAATTTGGATTAAAAATGAACCTGTCCGATTAAACTGTCAGTTTCTCCCTCAAAGTGTTCATTCCCCTGTTCTGATTTCACGCAACGATTGATAATTTTATTTTCGGTCATTGTTAATAAATTGTTAAACTGCAATTATTATAAAATATCTGATTCGAATTTCGATATCCTGTCGATTTTCTTAAATTAAAAAAAATCAAAATTTCGTAAAATTTCACGAATATTTCCAAAATTTCATTAAATTTTCAAATGAAATAGTTAAGCTGAAACAATGAACTTTCCAGGTGGGATGGGTGATCTTTGACGAGATCCACTACATGAGAGACAAGGAGCGTGGTGTTGTGTGGGAAGAGACTCTGATTCTCCTTCCGGACAATGTTCACTACGTCTTCCTCTCAGCCACAATTCCCAATGCTCGACAATTCGCCGAGTGGGTCTGTCACATTCACAAACAGCCTTGTCATGTGGTCTACACAGAATTCAGACCGACGCCCCTGCAGCATTATCTGTTCCCGGCAGGAGGAGATGGGATACATTTGGTGGTCGATGAGAAGGGACAGTTCAAGGAGGAGAATTTCAATGTGGCCATGACAGTGCTGCAGAATGCAGGAGATGCCGCCAAAGGGGATCAAAAGGGCAGAAAGGGTGGAGTTAAGGCCAATAGTGCAGGAGGGACCAATATCTTCAAAATTGTAAAGATGATCATGGAGAGAAATTTTGCTCCAGTTATTATTTTTTCCTTCAGCAAAAAGGATTGCGAAGTTTATGCTCTGCAAATGGCCAAGTTGGATCTGAATACAGCAGAGGAGAAGAGGCTTGTGGATGAGGTGTTCAACAATGCCATGGATGTGCTGTCGGATGAGGATCGGAAATTGCCTCAGGTTAGTCTTTTTTTTTTAATTCTATTCTTTAGTATAATTTTATTTCTCAACTTTTACAAAAACGTGTTCACACTCGGGGCACTCTGACAAGAATAAATCAACTAGCGCCTCTGGCGCCAAACTTACAAATCACTAATTCAATTTAAAAATGAATCGTTAATATTTATACTACAGCTCGGCCAATTCTGACCCATAATTTAAATCTTATTTAAATTAAAAATTAAAAAAAAACAAAAACAAATTAAATTTAACCTACCCCAGAGTGTAAACTTATTTTTCTTCAAAAAGCAAATCTATCCCTAATTCAGGAGATGAATGTTGCTCTGTGTCGGAATCTGGCTCACAATCATTGACACGCCACAATCGCATGTTTTTCGCTTCAACAATACCTTCATAGGGGATTTGAGTTACCTGGCATTCATCAATATCACGGATAACGTACCGATCATGAGGCAACACACGTTCAACAACATAAGGCCCCTTGTATTTTGGCATTAATTTCTTATTAATGCCGGGCGTCGTGTCAACATTCTTAATGAGAATGAAATCGCCTACTTCATAGGTTCGTGGACTGTGGTGAAAACGAGAAAATTGCTTTTCATTGTACGCTTGAACTTTTTCAATATTCTGAGAAGCCCTGTCTCTTAGGTCTTTGAGATTTCGTTCAACCGGATCCGCCTTATCTTCTAAGTATTCTGCGAGTTCATCCACGTCAGGCCCCTTCTGATCTACCCCAAACAACAATTGACTGGGAGTACAACCAATTGACCGATGAATAGTGTTATTCAGCGCAAATTCAGCACGTGAGATCTGCTTCACCCAGTCAGCGTGCTGTGCAGGTTCGCTTAATTTCGCTAATATTGGCAACAAGACACGATTAACCCTTTCCACTTGACCATTGGCCTGAGGAGATGCAACTGCGACTTTTACATGCTCTACGTTTTTCTCATCCAAAAAACTCTTGAACTCATGCGAGGTAAAGCAACTACCTCTGTCTGAAACAATCCTCACCGGTCTACTGTAATAATCAAAATACTTTGCCAGCGCACAACAGACCTCCTTAGTGCTCGTGGAAGCAACCGGGTACAAGCGAGTGTACTTTGTGAATGCATCTACGACTACTAGTACATGTTTCCTTTTTGATTGTAGTGAAGGCAAAGGACCCACATGATCAACGTGAAGCGTATGGAATGGTACAGCTTTCTTCGGAATACTATGCAAATCTTGACGATTATCTTTAGGCGGAGCAGAATAAAGCATACACTTTACGCAGTTTTGTATAAATGTTTCCACCTTCTTGTTCATACTTGGGAACCAATAAAGTGTCTTTAGTTTATCATAGGTCTTATTCATACCGAGGTGCCCAACCTTCTCGTGAATCTTTTGAATTAAAGCTTGTTCCATTTCGCAAGGGACATAAAAATATGCATGGTTTCTACGATCGCGCCTGTACACCAATCCATCCCGCAAAACGTAAAGCTTATCTTCCTTAGTCTCTAACTTCTTTTTGATCTCCAAAATCAATGGGTCTCTGCTTTGTGTAGCTCGCAATTGGAAGTCCAAATCAACTTCTCCTGCATAATAGCAACGACTCAATGCATCAACATGCTGCATGAGTTCACCACGTCGGTGAACAATCGTATATGAATATCCCTGCAATTCTATAACCCAACGAGCAACCTGCCTATTCATGGGCGCTTTCTTGGTTGTTTGTTCAAAAGCAATACAATCCGTTACTATGAAAAAGTTAATCCCTTCCAAGTACACACGAAATCTTCTGAGAGCATAAATAACCGCAAGAGTTTCTAGCATGAAACTTGAATATTTAGCCTCGGATTCAGTCGTACATTTCGAGTAGTATGCAACTGGATGAAGCTTCTTGTCATCCTGCCTCTGTAAGAGCATTGCTCCAAATCCCATAGAACTGGCGTCCGTATGGAGTTCTGTTTCCCGCTTAGGATCATAATATGCCAAGACTGGGGAGCTAATCAATCGACTTTTCAACTTAATGAAAGCATCTTGGCATGCTTGATTGAAATCAAACGTGGCGTCTTTCTTAAGCAGATCAAAAAGAGGTCTCGCAATTTTTGAAAATCCCTCTACAAATCTACGCAGGTAGGCACACAGCCCCAAAAATGCCCGAACTGCTCTTACTGAGGTGGGAATTGGATAATTCTTAATCGCACGAAGATGTATATCACTTGGCTTTACTCCCTTCTCTGACACGACATAGCCCAAGTATTCCAATGAGGAGTATCCGAACTTACACTTAGACACTTGGATATCAAGTCCGTTCTTTGCCAAGCAATTCAAAACGCGTTTAAGCAAAACCTTATGCTCTTCGAAACTTTCACTCGCAACCATTATATCGTCCATATAGACAATGATTGAGCCTTCTTCAATAAATTCTCTCAATATTTGTGAAATGAACCTTTGAAATACAGAAGGTGCATTTTTGAGACCGAAAGGCATCATTGTATACTCGTATTGCCCATCAGGCGTGACAAACGCTGTATACTTGATCGACTGCTCTGATACTTTAACCTGATGAAATCCACTCTTAAGGTCCAGCAAAGAAAATATCTTCTTATTTCGCAACTGTTCTAAGCAATCGTCAATCAGTGGCAAAGGATAATTATCGCGGACCGTCAAGTGATTTAAAGCGCGATAATCGATGCACATTCTTGTGCTACCATTTTTCTTTTGCACCAATACAATTGGTGAAGCGTATGGAGAATTACTAGGACGAATCACACCCTTACTACAAAGATCATTGACAATCTCACGTACTTGTCCCCTTTCTGCATAAGAAAGCCGCCTTGGTGGACTATAGAAAGGCGTATCATTAGTCAAACGAATCTCCATCTCACATTTAGAGCCATGTGCACCATTCGAAGAGAACTTCTCAAAATATTCCTTCTCAATTAAATAACGCAATTCAGTTGACTGTTCTTCTGACAACGAAGTACAGATATCAAGCTCATCATTGCTAACTGCCAAAATGGCATTCTCCAAAGGGCAGAAACCACTTTCCTCCAATATTTCGATATTTCCAATCATCAATTGGATGGAACGATCATTGAAAGCAACTTTATCCAAATCTTCAAAATCAGACTCAACATCTTGATCATTTTCAACACAATCCTCGAACCCGCAACAAATAACCGGAAGTTCACTCATATCTATATCCGGCTGACTTTTTATTTCGCGCTCAACATTGACTGGACTTTTTGCCTCATCATAGTTACGATCCACTCTCAATCCCTGTACATCTACCGCGTTTGAGCCAGACTCTGTGATTGTGTAAAGGAAAGCCTCGCGATTCTCTACCAAGCCCATTTCTTGATGTTCTTTTACTTTATTGGTAAAATGTAAATGTATACCTAATTTCTTGAGAGCATCTCTTCCCAACAACAAATTCATAGGCATACAAGAATCTGGAACCACCAAAATCTTTATTTCAATTTCTTTTCCTAACAGTATTAAAGTACAGTTCAATTCATCAAGGAAAGTGATTGGTGTTCCGCCAAAACCTCTGAATCGTGAATTTATTTCATGTTGGGTATTCAAAAGATCTTTTGGAATTACTGATGCTCTTACCAGACTCACTGGGCTTCCTGTATCCAGAAGGGCAACAATTGTTTTAACCGCGACACCTTCCTTACAATGAATAGCAACACTCACCTGTACAGTAATTGGAATCTCTGACTCAACTGACTCTACAGCAGCAGCTACGGTAGCTCCATTAGTGCAATCCTTCACCGAATGTCCTAGTTGTCCACAAGCGAAGCAACTTCCTGGTGTTCTCTTTGGTTTAGGGCAATTTGCAGACAAATGCCCCATTTGGAAACAGTTAAAACACTTCCTCTGGCTTATCGGTCGACTGGATGATGAATTCTTAACTTCCCGTCCGTCGCTCATGGGCTTCAGTGGTTGTCGTTCATATCTTGGTATTAAATCCTTCAATTCTTTCATCGTTTTGGCTCCAGCAAGCACAGCAACATTTGATGTTCCATCTCTCAAGCCTTTGAGAACAGCACTGATAATGTCCTCTTCGGTGATTCCTTCAGCCATAGCAGCAATCTCTTCCATTGCCACAACATAACGATGAAGAGATTCATCTTTGAGGCGCATACGTTTGTCCATCTTCTGGAGAACCTCTCGAATTGACAGCTTTCTACCAAATTCTGACAAAAGCGCATCTTTCAATTGTCCCCAAGTGGTTGAATTGTGTGCCCTCAGTACCATTCTAGCTGTCCCTTTCAGCATACGTCTTGCGAACACCATCTCAGCCGGCCCTCTGATTCCAAAAGCAGTGCAAACATCTTCAAACGATTCTATCCATTTGCGCACCGGATAATCATCATCACCACTGAAGGATTCAAGAGCACCCTCGACGTCAGAAAATCTCAAGGACATGGAATTCATCGGTGGCAAGTCATCAGTTGCTCGTGCACGTGAGCCCGACAGCTCCAAAAGTCTTCGAATATCAATTGTGGCCAAAAGAGGTGGACACTGAATATCCGCATTTGTCTCATTACGTGCTGGGTCGCTTCTTTCTCCAAAAGCTGCGCCGTCTGCATTGGAATCTTTTGGAATAGCTCCACGTGTTTCAGCAATTTTCATCGTTGAAAGGCCAAGATTCACATTTTCCGCAAGTACATTGACGCCATCTGCATCCTTTCCGCCGTATGCGTTCTCTCCACCGTCTGTGGAGTTCCATGAGTGCCCCCTCGCGCCGTCTGCCTCGGGAAAACCCCGGAAACTTCTCTCACAGCTCCTAACCTCAACTGGGAGTCCGATGGCATGAGCAAATATTTCACGGATTTTCGCTTCGTCTGCGTCATCCGGGAAGTACACCCCCATCCTGGTCAACTCCTTCTTAATATCTTCCACAGTTGGAGTCATTTTGGCACCCCACACCTGAGTTTTAGTATAATTTTATTTCTCAACTTTTACAAAAACGTGTTCACACTCGGGGCACTCTGACAAGAATAAATCAACTAGCGCCTCTGGCGCCAAACTTACAAATCACTAATTCAATTTAAAAATGAATCGTTAATATTTATACTACAATTCTCATTATTTCTTGATTGCTAAAAATTTCAAAGTGAAAAGTAAAAAATATTATATCGGATTTAAAGTGAAAAAAATCAGTGGTCAAGTCAAGAGGTGGAGTTATTGTTCGGGCAGACCACGCCCACTTATGAAAAGTAGGTCACACCCTTTAAATAAATTTTATGTAAAATATGGAAGCAGATTACGATTGTTGAAAATGATTGGCAAAGGAATTAACATTGGCGAAAAAAAAAGAAAAAATAAATTTTTGACACAATCACGCTTATTTCGAAGCCACGCCCCCTTAAAAATGTTTTATTTTCAGCTTTTTCAGCCTCAATTTTTAAACGTCATCTATGAACTTTTTCTAGCTAACCAAGAAAATAAAAATACTAGGAATAGAGATGGTTAAATTTTTAGAAATTTCACAGCAGTAGCCACCACTTTAGGCGGAAATTCATGAAATTTCTTGAAATTTACCAACTCTAGCTAGGAAATCTTAAACGTAATTTTCATTTTTAAATAATGTTTCGTAAGAGGCGTGGCCTATTTTTCTGGTCAAGTCGCACTCCTTTCAATATTTAAATAATTTCATTGCGTTCTCTGAGTTTAAACGAAATTAAAATTAGAAGTTTATGTTTCCGGCACACCCGGCACACCTTTTTTCACTTTCCTTCCCAAAAGATTTGCATAAGTCTATCCGACTTTTTCGGACACAAAATTGGATTGAACTAAATTTAATTTGGCGTGATCGGATGGACATATGCATAACTTCTAAGAAAGACAGGGATCTGAATTTTGACTTCATAAAATTTTCCTGACCTAAAAGGCGTGCCGAAGCCATGAGAAATATTCAATATCGAAATTTTGAGAATATTTTATTTGATTTTAGCGTCTCTAGCGGTATGAATTTCTGTCAAATACGGGTGACATTTCAGTCCTAAATGCCCGAATTTGAGAGAGTCTACTGTATTTTCGGATATGCTTTGGAGGTCGTCCATGTGAATGAATATTTTGTCGAAATATTCGATTTCGAAAAAAAATTGACATCGAATTTTCGAAGTTCAGAGTTAAACTACTTTACAACCGATTTGCTTCAATTTGGAAAATAATTGACAAGGAAAACGGAAATAAACTTTTATGAATAAAAAAATCCACTCCAAAAATAATTCACGGAGAGCTCTATATCGTGAGTTCGAGTAATTCGCAAATCTGCGACGCTTTGCGATCTCTTTTTTTTATAAAAAGGTCTAAGGATCAACTGTAAAATAATTAAATTTAAGCTCCTTTTTTGCCATGGGGTGCAAAAAGATTTTTTTGGACAAAAAGCTCAAGTCGATATCTCTCTTAACTCTTTCGCGTCACACTTTTATTCAGCCGATGAATTCATGTAAGATTGAGTTTTCCCTAATGCTTTATGATCAAATATAATAGTTCAGAGGAAAAAAAATTTCCATTGCGTGAAAACTCGGAAAAACCCCGGGTCATATATGACCCTATTGCCCTCAAGGGAAGTGTACATACTATTTTCAAAATCTATATCACGGGCTTTTTAAGAGTTTTTTTGCTTTAAGTTATTAATTTGGCCAAAACCATGGCAACTGGATTGTCTTGATGAACACTGTACTCCTGGTGTTCAAGGAATCTTCCTGGTAATCCCTTGAACAGTCACTGTCACAATATTTTGAGTGGTATTTGGCAAAAATAAACTTATCCACATATTTATTCACACACAATACAATTGCACAACATGAGACGCTTGCAGAATACTCTAAAATATTGCAAAATATGTTATAATTCATCAGATATAAGATGAAATGTCCAGGAGCAAGATGTCACACCTGCATTTCACAAAGAAAAACAATGTCCCAACTACATTTCGCTGCAGGTTTGGGACGAAAACACTGTTACCCTTGGGGACTATAGGGTCATATATGACCCGGAAAATTCTACACGCTTTTCTGGAAAATTGAGAGTAATTTATTATATCAAAATATGCAATATACAATCTTTGGATATTCTATTAGGTGAGATTCTTAACAATCTCACCTACTATAATCCTAACAAAATTTCATGTCGTCCGATCGACCTCAAATTTGGCCAAAATGTGTTTCAGCACTTCCTGATCACGAATATATATGTGGCTAATTTACGTTCCCGGCCGGCCGGCCGGCCGCTCTTTGGAGCTTAATAGCTCCTAAACTAAAAAAGATATCGACTTGCGGTTTTCGGCAAAGGTTATATATCGGGTGAAAATTGCAACTTGGTGCATAGACCCCCCACCCCCCACCCCTCCTTCCGCCATTTTGAAGACCCCCCTTTTTTTGTTTTCTCAATAGCTCCGCCCCTATGGCATTCAGCGGACTCAAATTTTAGTATGTTATAGCTGGGCCTTAGAGCTTTCCATCAATACCAAACTTAAGGTCCCCCGACCCCCCTGACCCGAGCTATAAGGGTCCAAAAAAAATTTCTTAAAATGGCCATAACTCCGGTTCTAATTGTCAGAATTTAAAAAGTGAGGGCTTTTTGGAAAGCTCTCGTGAAATGCCACTTCCCCTTCTAACATCGCAAGTTCATAAAACCACCGCTAGGGGCGCTTTTTTTAAAAAGAAAATTTTGAAATCTGAAAAGTTAAATAACTCAAAAATTCCATTGTGCATCGGGCTGAAAATTTAGTATGTTGTAGCCGTTGATTATACCTATCAAACAAAAAAAACCTTAAGTCGATCCATAACCCCTGACCCGAGCTATAAGGGGTCAAAGTTCGAACATTGACCGGCCTCTATCTCCGGTTCTAATTAACATAGCGACCTAAATTTTACCTTTTTGGTTTCGTCTCGATGAGCACTTTCAGATGGAAGTTCAAAAAGTCACCACAGGTGGCGCTGTGATAGCGTCAAAATTCATCGAAATTCAAAGTCACTTTTCTCAAAAACGGCATTGTGCAAGTTAATGAAATTTTAGTATGTTGTAGTCCAGTCTAGGACGTTTCCAAAATGGTGCGTATGCGCGCTGTGGTTTCAATAGAACCGGAGATATGAGGGGTCAAAGTTCACGAAATTCAAAAAATCATATCTCCGGTTCTATGTGACCGATTTTGATGAATGAGGGCTTAAACGAAAGATCTCACCAAATGCTACAACTTTCTAGAATGTTTGAACTTCGTGGGACCAACACCAGGGGCGCCACAGTCGAAAAACCAATTTTAATATCACATAACCTCAATTATCTCGACTGTCGCTGAACCGATTTTGATGATTACTTCAACATAATTGTAGAGCACATTTGTCTCTACATTTCGTCCATACATCATTTTCCACTCAGACTACGCTATCACTCCGATTTTGCCGTTTAAGTGTGAAAAAATTGATTTTTCCCATAATAACGCTTTGAAATCACTCAGATGCCAATTTGACTGCCTCTACTCCACCAAGACACTTAAAATAGAGTTTTAAATGGAAAGTCCCGCAAAATACAACAATTCTTTGATATAGTTGAAGTTCAACAAATGACTACTTGGGTCACTCTGGATGAAAAAACAAGTTAAGAAACAAAAAACCTCGCTTATCTTGGCTTCTGAGTAATCGATGAGTTCAAGTTCTACGGCAAAATTATAGAGAACATTATGGTCTACATTTCACCCATATAACACTTTTCTGTCAGTTCATCCAAATCCTTGACATTTTGGTTCAAATACAAAACTTGTATAATTTCACGAATTTGGTTCAAGATAACTGAATGGCGTCTCCCTACTTCAGCATCAAATCGAATTTGCATGCACTCCGAGTTAGCTCACGTTAAGAATCTCACCTACATAAGCCGGTTAGGATTATCTGTCCCTTTTGTATTTCTAAAGAACTTTTTGCTGAAAAAAATAAATGAATATAAAAAATTTTGAAAAAGAAAAGTCATTTCACAAAGTTCAAAATTAGTGATTTTTGATCTCAAATATTTTCTTTACCTGAATATCTGAAGTCTTGAGAAAATTAGCCAAGAATCTTACATCCTAATATTATGATGTCGTGTACAAACCGATAGATTTCAATTAACGTAAATAGTCAAAAAAATTGTTTTTTTCCCCGGGTCATATATGACCCTAATGACGCGAAAGAGTTAAGTGTCAAAATTATAAGGCTCAAAATTCTGACCGGAAGACCGGCCTAATGTCCTAGACACAGTTACGACTTAAGCCGAGAGATGGCTTAAGGGTATAAGTGAGTTTGACATAAAAAAAAAATATGTTTGTGCATTTTTTTATTTTTGAACTATAAAATTTTGTAAATTCAGATTTTCGTCTATCTGATAGAGTACGCCTTGGCAGATAATATCACCGGAAAGTTTTTGGAAAATTTTCAAAATTGAACTGTTGAGAAATGGTATAACCTAACCCTCACTTGTTGTTGAAAAGTTGACTCTATCGGAGTCCGTAGTGTAAAAAAAATAGCTGTTGACTCTATTGAAGATTGACTCTATCGAGGTCCCACTGTATAATCAAAATACGGATTTGACTAGATTCCCATCGGTTTCCCACTAACTAAGCGGTTTCTCGGCTCAAGCCGAGGAATGGAGTAGCCAAAAACTGATGGTAATGTAACGTGATCATTTATTTGACTATAATTACTTTTATCCATATCTCGGTTTAAATAGTAAGTGTGTCTAGGGCATAATGTCTTAAAGACTTTGGCATAGTTTCAGCCCGATCAGAGGATACAAAATAAAATTTTGTGTGCATTATTATTTTTAATGAAATTATTAAGAATTTCACTTAAAATTGCATGTGAAATTACCTAATTTTGATTTATTTTAAGAAAATGTTTCGTAAGGGGCGTGGCCTATTTTTCATGTGCGCAGTAATGGTATAATCTCTAAATTTAAATAGAAGAGGTACTTTCTATAAGATAAAATTAATAAAATTACAAATTTATAATAAAAAAAAATCCTGATTAAAAAGAAAAAGAAATGGAAGTACAAGCAGCTCCCTAGGGGGTGTGGCCTTAAATTCTTCCTGAGCAAAATTCAGCTAAAATTAAACGTTTGTAGGTGGAAAATGTTCTTCCGCTGTTGAGACGAGGAATTGGCATTCATCATGGTGGACTCTTGCCAATTCTGAAGGAGACAATTGAGATTCTGTTTGGAGAAGGCCTCCTGAAGGCTCTATTTGCTACCGAAACTTTTGCCATGGGTCTCAATATGCCCGCCAGAACGGTTTTATTTAGTGCTCCAACAAAGTTCGATGGAAAGGAATTCCGATGGTTAACTTCTGGGGAGTACATTCAGATGTCAGGGAGAGCAGGAAGACGGGGGCTCGATGACAAGGGAATTGTCATTTTGATGATAGACGAAAAGGTGTCACCGGCTGTTGGGAGGCAAATAGTTCAGGGAAAACCAGATCCGATTAATTCAGCCTTTCACTTGACGTACAATATGGTGCTGAATTTGCTGAGAGTGGAAGAAATAAATCCGGAATATATGCTGGAGAGATCTTTCTTCCAGTTTCAGAATCAATCGTCCATTCCGGAATTGTATCGGAAGGTTCAGTTGAAGCAGAAAGAATTGGAGGGGATTAAGGTTAAGGATGAACATGTTGTATCTTCATATCACAATATTCGGATGCACTTGAATACGCTTGGGGAGAAATTTAGGAATTTCATAACAAAACCTGAGTATCTGGTGCCATTTTTGCAACCTGGACGAATGGTGAAGGTACAAACGGAAGATCATGAATTTGATTGGGGAATTATTGTGAATTTCAAGAAGCAGGAATCAAAAGTGAATCCTCTTACGAGTAAAACCATTGTCATTGTGGATGTTTTGCTCTATGTTGATGATGATTACTCAAAAGATTCCCTCCCGAAACCGTGTCCGGCTAACAAAAAGGGTTCCGTGGAAGTTGTTCCGGTTCTTCATACGCTTATTGCCAAAATTAGCTCCCTCAGAGTCTACTATCCAACGGATCTGCGACCAGCGGACAATCGACGGAGTGTCCTTAAGACAATTCAAGAGGTAAAAAAGAGATTCCCCCAAGGACCTCCCCTACTCAATCCCGTCAATGATATGAACATCAAAGAGAAGGAATTCATTGGGATTGTCGAACAAATTGATCAGTATGAGAAGAGACTATTTTCCCATCCTCTGCACGAGTCTCCGGAACTCGATAATCTCTATACGCAATTTACGCAGAAGGTTCAAATTGAGGCGGATCTCAAGGCGGCCAAGAGCGCTTTCAAGGAGGCCAAGAGTCTCTTGCAGATGGACGAGTTGAAGAACAGAAAAAGAGTACTCAGACGTTTTGGCTACTGCACTCCGGCCGATGTGATTGAGTTCAAGGGCAGAGTGGCATGTGAACTCAGTTCGGCAGATGAACTGCTAATCACTGAGTTAATTTTCAATGGTATTTTCAACTCCTTGACTACGCCACAGTGCGTAGCGTTGCTGAGCTGCTTCGTATGCGACGAAAAGACTTCAGAGCAACCTAAAGCCGCAGAAGAATTGTCAGGTAAGACTGCTCATTTGACATTTTCCATAAGAAAATTATCTAATTTAATGAAATAATGGGAAAATTTCCAAAATTTCATGAAAAATTGGGAAAAATTTCCAAAATTTCATGAAACATTGGAAAGTTTTCCAGAATTTCATGAAACATCGGGAAATTTTCCAGAATTTCTTGAAAAAATCTAAAATTTCATGAAATATCGGAAAAAATTCCAAAATTTCATGACATAGCGAAAATTTTCCAAAATTTCTTGACAAAAATCCAAAATTTCATGAAATACCGGGAAATTTTCCAAAATTTCTTGAAAGAAATCCAAAATTTCATGACGTACCGGAAAATTTTCCAAAATTTTTGACAAAAATCCAAAATTTCATGACAAACCGAAAAATTTTTCAAAATTTCTTGAAAAAAATTCAAAATTTCATGAAATATCGGAAAAATTTCCAAAATTTCATGAAACATCGGAAAATTTTCCAGAATTTAATGAAAAAAATCCAAAATTTCATGAAATATCGGAAAAATTTCCAAAATTTCATGATATATAATGAAAATTTCCTGTATTTCATGAAATAATGGAAAAATATTACAGTGGACTCTCGCTCAGTCGGCTCTTTTTCAATCGGGCACAAAATTTTGTTGTCGATTTTCACGCTTGATTTTGAAGCAAATTTGTTCAAATTCGCAGTAATTCCTCTTGTTTTATTATTGTTTTATTGAGCGCCTTTTTGTGAAATTTATTTATTTTTTTTAAATTTTATTTTACAATAATTTTGATACCCAAATCTTTCGATAATTTGGATGACATTTTGCCCAATATTTCCGATTGAGAGAGAGTTTACTGTATAATAAATTTCTTGAAAATCGCGAAAAAATTCTAATATCTCAGGACATACTCAGACACTATTTTTTAAAGGTGAAATAAAAGAAAACTCCATAAAATTTCAGGAAATAATAGAAAAATTATCCAATATTTCTTCGTAAAAGTGGATTAATTTCCTAAGTTTCATGAAATGCGTTGAAGATTTTCAGTGTTTCATGAAATAATTGAGAAATATTCTAAATTTTAAGAAATAATAGAAGAAGTTTCCAAGATTTCAAGATATGCTAAGACAATTTTTCAATATTTCGTGAAATGAGGAAGAAATTTCATGAAGCAATGGGAAAATTTCCAAAATTTCATTAAA
Organism: Phlebotomus papatasi; assembly: GCF_024763615.1. NCBI lineage: Eukaryota > Metazoa > Arthropoda > Insecta > Diptera > Psychodidae > Phlebotomus > Phlebotomus papatasi. Next base: position 45,248,738 of record NC_077224.1, read on the forward strand.
ATAACAAAATATTTTCAAAATTTCATGAAATATTGTAAAAATTATCAGTATTTCACGAAATAATGGAAAAATTTCATAAATTTTAAGTAATAATCGGAAAACTTTCTAAAAACATTAATCCGGTGATCGTCGGATGGAAAAGTTCAGCACAGAATAAAAAACCTTTTTTCTAAGAACTTTCGGTGCCCTACACACTTTCTTCAGTGGCTACAGGAATAATTTTATTTCCAAAAATTAATTTACAATTTACTTGTAATCATCTTCATCTTGTCTTTTTCACTCACTCGAAAATGTCAAATGTCTGGATCTATGACTTTTCTTGGGGGCAAAGGGATGTCTTCATTGAACACACGAATTCTAAATCACATGCTTCGCGAATAATTTTACAGACACATATGGCACTGAAAGCTCTGGGAAGAAAAGTTCTTTTTTTTATTCCGGACGGAACTTTCCCATCCGACGATCACCGTATTATTGCTTTTGGTAAATTGTTACGTCGATTTCTTATGCCCAGAACACAATGATTTTTGTTTGGTAAACATGATTTCGAAACTTCTCATAAGAGTTAACTAGATCTACATTTCATTCTCTCTCATTGAAATATCAAAAACATGCTTACAAAATAAAAGTTATTGTGTGTTGGGCATTACCCTAGAAAAACTTTTCAATATTTTATGAAATAAAGGAAATATTTCCAAAATTTCATGAAATATCGGATTTCTCTTCAAAAATTTCATGAAATAATGGTGAGAATTACCTGTTTCATAAAATAATCGAAAAATATGCTAAATTTTAAGAAATAATCGAAGGAGTTTTATATTTTTGAATATCCTAAGAAAATTTTTTCAGTATTTCGTGGAATAAGGGAGTAATATCCAGTGTTTTATGAATTAATCGTATTTTTCCACAATTTCGTGAAATATGGTGAAAATTACCAATATTTTAGGAAATAACTAAAAAATTATACAAAATTTTAAGAAATAATCGAAAAAGTTTCATATTTCTAACCATATTCAGAATTTTTTTCCGCATTTCGTGAAATAAAGGAAATGTTTCCAATAATTCATGAAATTATCGAAAACTTTTCCAAAATTTCATGGAATATGTATGGTGATAATTATCCGTAAAAAATTTTCAAAATATCAAAAGTATCCAAATTTTTAAAAACCTATCGAAAAAGTTATATTTCTCAACATACAGTTACTAAGAAATATATTCAATGTTTCGTGAAATAAAGGAAAAATATCAAAAATTTTATAAAATAACTGAGAAAAATATACATTTTTTATTATAAAATATTGGCAAAAATTCCAAAATTTCTCGAAATATTCTAAAATTTTTCGAAATTTCAAAATAAAATCCAAGAATTTTTCAATATTTCACGAAATATTTGAAAATTTTTACAATTTCATTCAAAATTTCAATAGGCAAAATTCTTAAGTATTTCGGAGAAGAAAGAAATTTAATTGAAGTGTATTTGCAAAATTACGTAACTGATGTTTAAAAGAATCCTTAGAAAGTTAGGGGAAAAGTGCCCATGCTTAGTATGATCCCAGGCTTCATAATGACTATTTTTTCCTGTTTCTTAATAAATGTAATTCTGCAATATATTTTAAAAACTAGGCACTTTGCCCTAGTTTTTATAATATGGGTGCGATGAGTCACATTTCATTTGGGATCGTACGAAGTGGACACATTCTCTTATTAAAATTTTAAGACTTATTGAGCATCGGTATAACAAATAAAAAGGATGTTAAGAAGATATTTTTCAGAAGTATTATAAAATTTCATTGAATTGTTCAAATTTTTCCAACAATATTCAAAATTTCCTCAACTATTTTTGAGAAATTTTCCGAAGAAACTAGTTTAGATAGACGATGTTTGTTAGTGCATTAGCAACATTTCGTGAAAGATATTATAAAACTCTTGGAACTCTTCCAAAATTTCAAGACATTTGCACCTGTATGAAGAGTGAAAAAGATTGCAAGGTAATTTTTAAAACCAAAAAATAAGAGATGCTTTGAAATTTAATTCTATTTGGCGAAGGTTTCCAAAATTTCAAATTGCTTTGTGCAAATTTAGCAAGTTGGAAATGTTAAAACAAATATTCCTTTACATCCCTGGAACAATTACTAAATTCTTTCTACTGAATTGGAAACTTAACGTTGGAAAGACGTAATTCTTGCGTTGTTAAAATAACTGTCAACGCAGGTAACTACTAACGCTAATCTTACGTTATTACAACGTCAGTAACTGGAATTGGAAAATCAGAATAATAACGTAAGATTTTTTAAAGCCCTTTAATCCTTTAATTTTCAGGTCCTTTACGGCAAATGCAGGATTTAGCTAAGAGGATAGCTAAAGTTTCAGTAGAGTGCAAATTAGATCTGGACGAAGATCAATATCTGGAGCGTTTTAAGACATCGATGATGGATGTCATTCTGGCTTGGTGCAAAGGATCGTCATTTTTGGATATTTGCAGGACAACTGATCTCTTCGAAGGCTCAATTATTCGGTGCATGAGGCGTCTGGAGGAATTGCTTAGGCAAATGTGCCAAGCATCGAAAACAATTGGAGACACTGGATTAGAGAACAAATTTTCCGAAGGAATCAGACTTCTTAAGAGAGATATTGTATTTGCCGCATCACTCTATCTCTAATTTATTTTGGCATAGAAAAAAATCTTCGATGAAAACATCCTTGAAGATTTTTAATTGATTTTTAATGAAATTATATAAGTTTTAGGAATTAAATAAATGATTTTGTGGTTTTTCCCAAATTTAGTTTTTTATTCCTTTAATTAAGGTGGTGGAGCAATAATAAGAAGATACTTCTTCTTTGATGATCGATTTATTACTGAGCTTCCAAATAAAAGTGACATTATAATATACAAGAGTTGAGTTGGCTTATTCTATAAGTTCCCATGAGAACATTCTTAGTTTTGAATATAGGCACGTAGCGACGTGCTAAGATCATAATGATCATCCTGGGAAAAGTCGCAGGTGTGATCACAATTTCTTTGTTTCTACTGACAGGTAAGAAGATAATATGATTTAATAGAAAATATTAAACAATATAATTTACAACTTTAATCATTTAGTACCAAGAAAAGGAGTGACAAAGCTTCCCAGGTTTTGCGAAGTGCTCGAACTCGTGACTTAGATGCTATACTTCAAAAGTACTTTCGCGAAAGTCATCATAGGGTAAGTGTGCCAAATTCCGGCCAGCTTGCAATTTCGGCCACCTTTTTTATTCCTCGAATTTCCATGAACTTTTACATTTTACGTACTCTAGAGATTATACAATGCAAAAGAATAACAAAAAATGTGGCTTCGACAAACGAGATGACGTAAAAAAGATATTGGAAGAATTCCCGATGGGCAAGGAACTATGAGAATGAAAGTGGCCGAAATAGGGCACCAAAGCTATGTCTATATATTTATTCATTTTAAAATGTATTAAAAATGATTTTAGAGTAAATAAAGACGGTAAACTCTTTACAAGGTTCCAAGCAACACTCTTACAAAAGAAAGAATAAAAAAAAATCAATTTGTATTAAAAATATTACATTTCAAACTTGAGACTTTGACGCTTGCATACAACTATGCTGAAATTTGGCACACTTACCCTATACCGTTTTTCATCCGATTCATAAATCACTCAAAAGACTCCATAAATAGTTTAAAAAGTAATAGAATTGATTTGCCCACAAAATTTATTTATCGGTTCATAACCGGTTTATTACCGGTTCATAACCGATTTGAACTAATTGAGCCTCAAACCATTTTCACAAAATACACCCCAGGGCAGGAGTAATACAATTGAATTTCAGATAAAAATTAGTTATCGGTTATGAATCGGTTCAGTTTTGTGGGAAATTCGAAGACCTTTCCAACGAGCCCAAACATGACCCCATTACTACTTGCTCTCTTCTAGAGCCTTTTTAATTTTTAATCTTGAAAACCATTACAGCAGACTCTCATTTAAGTCGGGCATATGGAGCAAAATTTCATCCAAATTATCGAGATTCGGGCATCAAAGTCATTGTAAATTCCACAAAAAGAGAGAGAATCACGATTTATAGAGAATCACGATAAAACAAGGGGAACTACAGCGAATTTGAACAAATTTCAAACGTGAAAATTGTCAACAAAATTTTGCGCCCGATTGAAAAAGATCCGATTGTGCATTAGGAATGATTCAACTGTATTTTTGTATTAAGAAAAATGTCTGCCTGGGTAATCTCTAAAACCTATCCAAAGATGAAGAAAATCTCATGACGCGTTTTGAAGCTATCCAAAAAAATATGGTTTTAGATGGGAAGGGGAAAGGTGGAGGGAAAATAAGGGACATGTTAACGAACCTTGCGTCGACTTATGGGGGGTACCCCTTAGGTCCCAAGTCGCTATCTCTAACCGTTTGATGTCTAGAGATGACGACATCCGGACGGACAAATGAACAGACGGACGAACACGGACTTTAAGAGCCAGATGGGCCCCTTTTGAAACCGGTGGTAAAGATATTTCCCCCACATCTTACCGTCACACAAACCGCGGAGGATCTTCAGAACACTAAAATAAGAGAATAAATTCTCTCTGTCTGTGAGTGAAATTCAAAATGTGATTTTTTCTCCTATTTTTAAACGGAACTGAACTTTACCCGTGATATTATTTAGCTTTACAAACCCATAGTAAAGCTAAAAAACATTTTGACAAACCTTAATTTCTTAAAAAAAAATAGGAGGACAAAAATCCATTTTCAAAGGTACCCTAGTTCACAATGCCCTACTTGTATGTTCCCACAGTGCCCTGAGGGTTTTTCATTGGTTCCTCAAGTTCCTGGTGAGTACTTTATATTATATTCCTCGAAATCTTCGACTTCATTTGAGTTCCTTAATTTTTCCATGAGATCTTCCGGTTCTTCACAGGTTCCCCACTCCCCAGATTGGAGTTTCATGTGTTCCCCTTGGATTCATTTGATCCCTCTGGTCAGACTGGTGTAAGTTCCCCGTAATGAGCTCTTTGTTTGAATTTAAGAACTAGATATTTGTGAACTATATTTCCCAAAATGGAGGGTTTTAAAGAAAATCGACTACATACAGTGAGTGTCAATAGTTTGTTGCCTAATGGATGTTTGAGAAATCAAGTGAAAAAAATGATAGAAAAAAATACTTTTCCAAATTTTTCTTTTTGCAGATGAGTTCCTTGTAATCCGTAGATATTATTTATAATTTTCAAAAATAATAATTAATTTTATTTCATATCAAAAATAATTGTTTTCCAAAAGATGGTCATTTTTGAAAAATCAAAAGTTTGTTGCCTCATTAAAAAAAACTAATTCAAAATGGTGAAAACGTGTAACCAACTTTATGTAAACCGGTTACATTTTGAGCTTATGTCATTTGATAGGCAAATGGTAGATTTGTACATTTTTAAGGCTGTCAATGGTAAATATATAGGTGTAAAAGTGATGATAAATAACAAGAAATGATCAGTTTTTTGATAATTCATAATTTAGGTTATAATGGCAAATTACAAAAAGTTGAAAGGTGGGATATTGTCCAGAGATACTGCTGGAAGGAATCGGCGTCGCTTAATTGCCAAATTTTATGGAAATTCATGAAAAGTTATACATAAAATGGTCAAATATTATAGTTATGAGGCACGAGTACATCTGAAAAACGCTATTGGTAGACCCAGGGTTTCGACTCAGAAAGTCGATAACCGCATTCTAGGTATCTCTGATAGTAACCCCATGATGTTTGCTTCAAAAATTCAAAGTCGGCTGGTTACAGAAGGCATACAGGCTCCAAATGTTTCGAAAATCAAACTCAAAATGAAAGAAAATATAAGAATAGGTACTTGGCTCGCAAGATTCCATTGGTAAACAAAACCAAACTACGTAAGAGGTTGTATTTTTACGTTTTTAGCATGCTCCAAGTGAATTTACAACCTTTTAACCAGATTGGTTTTGTTTACCAATGGAATCTTGCGAGCCAAGTACCTATTCTTATATTTTCTTTCATTTTGAGTTTGATTTTCGAAACATTTGGAGCCTGTATGCCTTCTCTAACCAGCCGACTTTGAATTTTTGAAGCAAACATCATGGGGTTACTATCAGAGATACCTAGAATGCGGTTATCGACTTTCTGAGTCGAAACCCTGGGTCTACCAATAGCGTTTTTCAGATGTACTCGTGCCTCATAACTATAATATTTGACCATTTTATGTATAACTTTCCATGAATTTCCATAAAAGTTGGCAATTAAGCGACGCCGATTCCTTCCAGCAGTATCTCTGGACAATATCCCACCTTTCAACTTTTTGTAATTTGCCATTATAACCTAAATTATGAATTATCAAAAAACTGATCATTTCTTGTTATTTATCATCACTTTTACACCTATATATTTACCATTGACAGCCTTAAAAATGTACAAATCTACCATTTGCCTATCAAATGACATAAGCTCAAAATGTAACCGGTTTACATAAAGTTGGTTACACGTTTTCACCATTTTGAATTAGTTTTTTTTAATGAGGCAACAAACTTTTGATTTTTCAAAAATGACCATCTTTTGGAAAACAATTATTTTTGATATGAAATAAAATTAATTATTATTTTTGAAAATTATAAATAATATCTACGGATTACAAGGAACTCATCTGCAAAAAGAAAAATTTGGAAAAGTATTTTTTTCTATCATTTTTTTCACTTGATTTTTCAAACATCCATTAGGCAACAAACTATTGACACTCACTGTATAAGGGAAGAGCACCAGCGATTGGCAGTGTTCTTCGGATTGTCAGGTTAATACCGTATTGTTGTTCAAATAAAATGATTTTTTAAAAATTTATTGGCTACTTTTTACCATTTAATTCTCACAAGAATGCACTGCATTATCTCAGTATAAATTATAAAACTAATTTTCCGTGAGATACCTGATTAAATTCGTCGCGATCCGAAATACAGAGTACAAGTTTGCAATTTCACCTACTTTTTATTAATTCAATAAGCACACACAAAAATACCAAATAGTATTTAGGGGCTCATATTTTCAACTAAATATGGAGCATGTCTCTTAACCCTCTTAACATTCCGATTCATGGCACTCTTCCCTTAAATACATTTTGTGTGTTCCTAAAGTGTACCTTATGAAAGACATCTTCTTTTCAGGGGTTATATATTTAGGAGCACCCAAAATTTATCAGTGAAGGACTAAGTAAAGAAATTTATGTAAATGACCTAAAGGACTTCTAATTGATGATCCTAAGCCTTAATAGCATATGACAATTTGGAAAAATGATTACTGTCAAATGTTACAGGCTAAGTATTCCCGAGGATGAGCCTCTCTATTTGGGTCTATTTGGTCCCTAATACCCTAGACATACTTACGACTTAAGCCAGAAACGACTTAACGTAATTATAATCAAAATAATTATTTGACTAAATTCCCATCAGTTTCCCATTAACTAAGCCGTTTCTCAGCTTAAACTGAGAGTTACAAGTCTAACACATTGATATAGTTATATCTGAAGCTCTTGAAAGGCTTGAAAGTAATTTTGTTTTATACAAAATTCGTTGATTTTCTTGTTTTTTACTTACCAAATTTGATTTATTTACTTACCATTTTTGATTATTTTACTAAACAATTTTTAATTTTCACTTTCAATTTCAATTTTTAATTTTCACTTTCAATTTCAATTTTGATGTTTCACTTACCAATTTTGATTTTTTACTTACCAATTTTGATGTTTTACTTCCCAAACTTACAATTTTACTTACCATTCCTACATTTTACTTACCTAACTGTGAGATCTAAATAACCGAGGATACTTACCAAAATTGTTTTTTTTTTTACTTACCAATTTTGATGTTTTACTTGCCAAGTAAATTTTTTACTTACCGTTTTTACTAAAATACTTACGAAAAATGTTTTAGCCATAAAATAATATGGTCACCGTAACGTCGACATTTCGTCACTAAAGTTACATTCACTTTGATAGCTTAAATATATTAGAATTTTAGTCATTCTACCGACACATACAGTAGACTCTCGCTCAATTGGCTCTTTTTCAATCTGGCGAAAAATTTTGTTGACAATTTTCATGTTTAATTATGAAGCTAATTTGTTTAAATTCGCTATAGTTCTTCCTATTTTATCGTGATTCTTTATAATTGAGCGCTTTTTGTGGAATTTACAAAGGCTTTGACGCCCAAATCTATCGATAAACTGGATGACATTTCGCCCCAAATGACCATTTACGAGAGAGTCTACTGTAGCATTAAAACACGTTTTCCCAACCTAATATCAATATAGTACCGCTAGTCATAATATGCCCTTTGGGTATGAAACGTGTGAAATTTTCGAAATTGATTAAAAGTTGCAACATATTGGGCAGTTTTTTTTAATAAAAAGAGGGAATAAAAAGTATTTTGAGTCATGTGGCCTCCATTAACGCCTTGTCTTTTATTGTGTAGGGTCGTGTAGGGTCATTTATTGTTCAGAGGACGATTTGTCCTAATCAATTTCAAAATCGAAAAATAAAATTTAAAATTAAAAATGATCAGTAAAAATGATTTTTTTCATTATTAAATAAAATTGAAATCACAAAAGAACCCAATAATATTGAATTTTTCTCAAGAAAGGGAAAGTGATCACTCTTTATTTTTTTAATTACCTAAAATTGAATCTTTAATGAAAATATTTGTATACTTTCTAAAGAATTTGATTTTTTTTGCTGACCAAAAATAATTATTCCAATATTAAATAATTGCAAATTTACTATTTGAAATATAATATTATTCTCAGATTTTGTTGAAGATAATTGGGATTGTGTCCCATCCTATCGTTGAAAACTCATATCATTTTCTCTTATTTTAAAATATAATAATAAATTGAAAAAAAAATATTTTTAGTGTACGTTTACAATCGAAGCTATCATAGCTGGTTTTTTTCTTATTTTATTTCTTTTCGTTTTTATTTTAAAAAAATTCAACAGAAATATATGTATCCTAATTTTCCCGCCGGAATTTGAAGTTCAACCGCCCTTTGGATTTTCTCACAAAATGAAGAAATGGCAAGAGGACTGCTGGAAAAGCTGGAAAATCGATATTTAGTACATCCGCTAGCGTTATGTTTGTGTATTCATCGCAGCAGGGGGTTGTCTCCAAAACAGTCCCTGTGAGAATCATCCCCTTTTGGAAATGTGCTAAGAACACATACAACCACCACAAAAGTTGCGAGAGTGTTTGGGGATTTGGTCGCTTTTTTGGCTGATGGGATAGTCACGCTTGCGCGATGCTATATAGTAAAAATTCACATCGCGTAAAATACCTTACGTGAAAAAGCGCTCACAAAATTGCAAGAAGGATATTTTCTGCCGGTTTTCACTGGAAAATTCACAGAAAAAGTGCACAAAAATCATCTAAAGTGCTCAAAGGTGGACCATTTGATGGTATTGTGAGTGAAAATTGTGAAAATTCTGTTGGATTTTGGTGAATTGGGGCGCTTTTCTGAAATTTTCGCCCCATCATTTGGCAAAAGTCCCCGTGGAAATCGATGCCAATGCATTTTTGGCCTTGAAGCGTGTGACCTGGCAAGAGAAAAAGGCATTTGACTGTGCAGAAAAGGAGCAAAAAACGAGGGAAAAGGCATCCTAGGAATAAGATTTAGGTGATATTTTGTGGTGAGGTGCTGAGGTGAGCAAATCCCTCGTCAAGATACCCCATGGAGGCAACTATGGCGCTACTTTTATCATCCTAATTATTTACACCTCTCCCCTAAAAGTTAAACGCTTTTCCTCGTACTCGAAAAGCTCCGAAGGGGCTCCACTGAAAGCTTCCCTCCCAAAAAAAAAAATTGTAAATTGTGAATGTGAAGAATGTGATATTTCCCCCTGCATGCAAAGGATCTCAAGAAAAACGATGAAAAGTGCTTGAGGAAATTCCTACCCAAGAAAGTTCAAGTGTTTGTGGGAATTTTCACAGGGTGCGGAAGAATACATTGCTATATATTTCCGAAGGAGAGAATCCACCCTCAAAGGATTTTCCGTTATTTGTGAAAAAAAAAATTGTGTCCCTCTCGCCCCTTTTTCCAATTTTTCCAGCAAAAGAAGAAGAGTGGCACAAATTGTGAATGACGAAGAAGTGCTCAATTGTGCGGTAAATGGAAACAGTGAGAGAGTGTGAAAAATGCTGTGTATATTTCCCAATTAGTCTGTGACGTGTTTTATGTGCAAGAACGCAAAAGGACATCCTCCAAAATGGATACAGTCATCTATCGAGTCGCTCTTCTTGCGCTCATTGCGACCACGCTGATGCCTCAAGTTGCACCAGATCAAGATGAAGATATTCCCCACAATGAGTGAGTATCCTCCCAATTTCATTTTTCACGCCATTTCCGGAAGCACTTGTACACATTTTCAAGCATTGCTGGAATTATTACATGTTTTTCTACACTATTTATTGAATTTTTACATTATGTACTTCTAGTTGTATCACATTTTCTCAAGCTTATCTCGAGTTTCTTTAAGAATATTATACTTAGGGGGAAGTGGGGCACCTTTGAAATTGGGATTTTTCTCATATTTTTAAGTGCAACTCAGCCATATCATAATGTAATTTACCTTCTTAATCTGTTTATGCAGCTAAATTATATCACAATAAGGCTCAATTTTATTTAAAAATAGGTGAAAAATCTCAATTTCAAGGTATCCCATTTTCAAAGGTGCCCCACTTCCCCCTGAGTTTCAATGAAAAATTAAAATAACATTTATCGCGATCATTCAATATTGATCATATTATGGGAAAGCGCTCGCATCCACGATACTATCCAGCGAGTACAGTTAGCTAAAAAAACAGCGTTTTCAGCATATTTTTGCTGAATCGATCAGCAAAAATATGCTGACTGGTCAGCAGTTCTCGAACAAAAAGTATTTATTTATTTTGATGTACCGGTCTTTTTTTGCCATTCTGTACATTTTTCAGTTAACAAATTTTTATTCAAATTACATTGTGTATGAGAAATATGTCCATTCAAACAGTTCAGTCATTTGCAACGGACGGGACTCGAACTCACAACTGTAACAGTCGAACCGGGAATCACACCACCCAAGAGCCGAACGCTCTTACAAATTGCACCACGGACCCCCTTCGAACAAAAGTGCTAACTAAAATATATAGAAATGGCACTGCCTCGCTAGTGTTGTTTTAAGGCTTTTAAGGTTACCAGAATTTAGCTGAAAATATACATACAGTCACTGAGAAAAATCCGAAAAAGTTAAAATAACATTCCGGAAATGTTAATTTTACCCTGCAGTATTGATCCAAAATCGGTGTAAATATTACCCTTTTTAGGTGTATTGGGGGTTGAAGTTACCATTTTTCATGTTAATTTTACCCTTCAAAAGGTGTAAAATTAACATTAAAAAAGTTGATATATTTTTACACCTAAAAAGTGTTAAAGTTATGAGGAGAAAAAGTTAATCGGACCCTCTTTTTTTCTCAGTGGTAGAGTTCTTCAAATTTGAACATTTGTGGGGTATAGATGATATTTCTCCTCAAATTTGAACAATATTTTCAAAACGTAACGGAACTGATGTAAAATGCACTTTCCCTAAATAAAGAAAAATGACTTTAGAGAATTTAATTAGTAATTTATTGTGAAATAAATGTAATTTCTTGCGCAATAATATTATATAATACGATAATATTGAATAAACCAGAGAAAAATGGTTCTAATTCAGACTCCACGCAAAACTTTCTTCGCATAACCTCAAATTTTACATTTTGTTTTCAACCGTCGTTCAAATTTGAGGAACTCTACTGTAAATATGTTTTCAGCTGAATTAAAATCCGGTTACCATTAGGTGCTCTAGTGTCTCAAACTCAAATCTCCTTTAGGTTATCTGAAAATTAACTGCCATTAAAAATATTCTAAACGAGCTCATTAAGCTTCATTGTTAATTTCACATGACCCTTGATGCCCTGGACTAACTACTCTACCCTTGTGTAAGAACAATAATAATATATGTCTTGCGAGAAGGACTTCTTCTTGTTCCGAACGCTATGTTGTATTGTCGCAACATTTGAAGATTTTCAGCTAAAATTCTTTACATTTTTTTATTATTTCAGTGCATAAGATAAATTCAAAAATTGTTTAAAATTTAAAAAAAGGCACATTTTTCCTATATTTATACTGTCGCAAAATTACAGTAATAAATTACACGTTTTTTACGCCAATTAAAGTTATATTTTACATTAGTATACACTATGAATATTTTCAAATTGCCTACACTTAAAAAAAAAACTTATGATCCGAAGATTGTACCAATATTATTTTTCCAGTATTAATGACCAATTATTAATATTATGATATTTCCATACTAAGTATTTTTTCACATAAAAAATCTTATTTTCGAAGTTTTAAAGTTTTTAGATGGTTAGCAAGGAAGTTTTAAATGAATCCTTAGTTTAGGTGATTATGATTAAATGGGAATTGTCTTTTTCGATTTGTTATATATCAAAATACGCCCTAGTAAGACGTATTTCGATATACGTCCGAAGGTTAATGAATTTCTCCTTTACAAGTTCACAGTAGTTTGAATATTCGACATAAAAATAGTACTTTCTTTGCTAGCGGAGACACACTGGGAGGATTTATAACACATAGCATGAAGATTTTATCTTAAATATAACACCATAGGATACACTCAGTCCCGGGATTATGCACATTTTCGGGACCGAAAAAAAAACGCGCGAAATGGCATTATGCATCGAGAAAATTTGCAAAACCGCAGGAGATTTCTTTTGAATAAATCTGCCATAGAACAAATTTCGCGCGCAATTTCAATAAATTGATAGAATATTCAAAAAATTTTGCCTTAATAAAAGAAATTAAAATTTTATTCTGAGAAAAAGCTTAGTTTCTTCAAATTTTCCGCGTCACAAAATAATATACATTAGGGGAAATGCTCATAATTTTGTCCAGTTTCTTATTTTGGACACTTTGAGGATAACATTGGACACTAAAAATAAATTGATTAAAATGATGGATTTTTATTCCAATATTTGATGAATAATGAATTCTATCTAAATATTTGTTCTTTTTGGAAGATTTTAACACTAAATACGTTAAAATTTGAATATGATTTGAGTTGAAATTGCTTTGTTGAAAATTCAGTGTGAGCAATTGCTTACGAGAAATATGACAGAACTTCGTGGCTTACTTCAGTCTTATTTAGTTTTGGTGAAGTACTAACAAAGTTTGTTCGCTGTTTTTGAGTGATATTATTGAATATTCATTGAGTATTGTGTTGATTCACGTTACTGATGATTTGTACATTTGACCTGAAGTGAGATTTGCCTTGTGAATTATATTTTTCGTGTGAAAAATGGGAAATTTTTTAAGACATTCACCAGTGAGGTGATGATTCTTATTTTGGACAGGTGTTTTTCTCACGAAATTTCGTGAAGTTTTAGCTTTTGTGATGACTAGGTTGGACAAATGCCTGGAGAAACAAAGGAGCATCATCTCTACGAAAGAGATGTAGCGAGAAATGCCTTGAAAGGCTCCCGGAAAGGTCAGGGAATGAGCGAATCCGCACGTACTTGGAGCACCGAAGTCAACTCACTTTAATGAATGATATGGAAAGTTTCTGGGCTTCTTGTGACATTCCACGTTTCCCATACATGATCAGGAAGAGGACTTGGTAAGATTGGTTCATGATATGAAGAACAATGGGCATCCTATTGAGGCGGATTAGCTGTCCAAATTTACAGACAAGTTGTAAAAATTAATAACCAAGTTGTCCAAAATAAGAGCCAATGTCACCTCTACTTATCAATTCATTTTTAAACGTATTAAAACTAATTTTAATAAAAATAAGACGATAAATAGCTTGCTAAGTTTCTAAACAACCCTTCTGAAAAGAGAGTAACAAGAAATGTCAATTAGTATAGAAAATATCGCACTTCAAACTTGGAACTTCGATGCTTATAAGCAGACTGTCCAAAATTATGAGCACTTCCCCTAAGACGTATTTTAAAAATAATTTCACAAATTGACTCCCAATGGTAGGCAAACTTGCATAATTGTATGTGCATGATATCGGGACTGAGTGTAAATTTTAGGAGTTTAGGAAAAGTTATACTACGGGTTTATGTCAGAGATAACATCTCCATGTTATGTGTTATAAACCCTGCCAGTGTGTCTCTGATAAAATCGAAAGTAGGATTTTTATTTTGAATATTCGAACTACTGTGAACTTATAAGAAGGATTAGTTCATTAACAGTGGTCGTTTTTAATAAAAGGATTCCTGGAGAAAAGAATCTTTGTAAAATTCTAAAATAGATATCGGGATTCGTATTCAAAGAATATCCAGATAATTTGGGAAATATTCACCAGTGCATCAAATTTAATATAAGTAGCTAATAATTGAAGCTGCACGGAAAATATTTCAAAAATAGGGCTAAAAATTTCGATATTTTTTATTTTCTAAATTCCTTCTTCAAATTCTAACAAACTTACGACATTGAAGAAGACCTATGGAGGCTATCTGCGGAAAAAATTTGAAGCCGCTATCTTATTTATCTTGGAAGATATTGAATTTTAAAATTTTCGATTTGTGACTTTTTACCCCAGTCTCCCCTAGTCGACACATCATTTTGCTTTTCACTAACATTTTTTTTAATTGTCATCAATACATTGTTAATGTTTAATCATGTTTACGTGTAATTTGATTCTATTGTGTAAGTGCCAAAAAGAGTGTTCAAAAGGCTGATATTAGTAACAACATGCAAAATGAAGGAGAATTAACGACACTCTGGGGCCTCTACCAAAACTCCCCGTGAGCTTTTCAACCTTCACCCCGACTTTCAATATGAAACTAAATTCATTTTCTCATGGGAATCTCTTTCACATTCAATTCCCGAAATCAATTTAACAGAAGTTATTGATTTTTAGCAAAAATATAGGGTAAATTCTCTGTGCACTTCTAAAGTGGTTAATTTTTAATCAAATAGTTACTGTGAAAGCTTTCCTTAGACTGTTGCACTCAATGCAGTTTAATGTTAAAAGTGAACATAAAATTAAGATTATATCAAAATGTTGCACTGGGATATAGAATGAGAGAATATTTAGTGCTTTTTGAATTAATTTAATTGCTAAAGAGTTTACAGTTGAAACTTCGACATAAAACTGTCGTATATTGCACAGAGTGTGTGAATGTAAAAATTTTCCTATATCTTTCAACTTTGTCTTTTATATGGCTTCATTGAAAATTCCAAGACCTTTTCACCAACTCGTGAAATACATCCATTATCTCACCATGAAAATATTTCATGAGTTTTCGCCGTGTTTGAAAATAGTTCAGAATGATTTATTAATTCAGTGAAATTTTCTTCCCAAGTCAATTTTCTCTGATTCACTTCTTGTGTGGCGCCAAAACTCAAGGTGGCACCTTTCCTCCCCCTTCAGGCCACCCCCCTCACCCAAAAGTCACCCCCTGGCCATCAGTCACGGCTGTGAGTTGAAAACAGGGCGGAATGTGAAATGTGTGAGTGAATAATAAATCAATAAGCGACCAACAAAAGACTGGGAAATTGCTTGCTCATTAGCCACGAGACGATTTTACCATCGGGAAAATTTCCCTCTTCACCCTCCAACCCCGCCATTTGGGTCAATTTTATAGAGTGACCCGACCCCCCGTCCCCCAAACTCCAATCCCCAGTGACGAAGGGGATGGGAGTTCCCTTCATCCCTGTTCAATTATGTGGCTAACGACTCCACTTTGGAAACCTCGCATCGGCACAACTGATTTATGACCCAAAACATCAGCCTCACCAAAAAGCACCCGAAAAGTGAGTGAATCAACCCCCTTTTTCGAACAATTCGATTTTATGTCCACTACCATCCCCGCCCCCCAGCAAATACACCTTGACCACCTCATCTTTTTGGGGAGAAAAAAAAGGGGTGAATCATCGAAGGTGAAAGCATAATAGCCAAATCCCCAAGCATCACTTAAACTATTTCCACCCCAAAATTTTGTACCCCTTTCCCACAAACCCCAATATTTACTGCTTCGAAATATGAGCCACATTGGCCAAAAAGGGATATCAGAGCTTTTGTGTGCATTTTCCCGTCCATTTTCACGGGGTGGCCCCTTCGCGAAATTGTCAAGATGAATTTGGGGAGATTTTATTGGGCGATTTATTGCTTGTAAATTGTTTTTCAATTGAATTTTGTACGGGTGGATTTTTACAGCTGACTCAGAAAGGCAATTATGGATTTTTACAGTCAAATAAACGTAATATCCCTTGACTTCAGATTGGCAATGGGATTTACTATGATTCACCCATTTTCGTCACCTTACCACGCCTTTCCGCCCTTTTTAAAGTAGTTTTATAAAAATTTCTATGCGATTTTTCTTTGAGAATACATAGTTAAGTATGCCAATGTCGAGTATATATTGTCTGGTATTTTTCAAATCCCCCTATTCCCCAAGACTTTGGCAAAATATTGCCTTGTGGGAATAGGGAAATCTGGAAGTCGTCGGGAAGAGACAATCACTCAGGAAAACACATCAACTATCTCCAGAGCTTTCGGCACGGTCTCCAAGCCTTCCATCAGTGGTCAAAGTCTTGCAATTTTTCTCTGAGACTCGTTCAGGGTTTTGGTCAGGATTACAACAGGGCTTGAGAGGGAACGTGGGCACTATTCTTACACTGTCTTTTACAATTTTTGTAATACATACTGCACTGAGAGAAATCCGAAAAAGTTAAAATAACATTCCAAGAATGTTAATTTTACCCTGCATTATTGATCCGAAATCGGTGTAAATATTACCCTTTTTAGGTATATTGGGGGTAAAAGTTACCCTTTTCATGTTAATTTTACCCTTAAAAAGGTGTAAAATTAACATTAAAATATGTTGATATATTTTTACACCTAAAAATCTTAAAGTTACGAGGAAATAAAGTTAATCGCACCCTCTTTTTTTTCTCAGTGTGGGCACAATTTTCGGATCTTCTTCTTCATCTTGGGTCTTGCTGGGAACCAAGGTCAAGACCCAAGACGAAGAAGAAGATCCGAAAATTGTGCCAAGAATTACAAAAATTGTAAAAGACAGTGTAAGAATAGACCGCAATCTAAACGGTTTCATAGAGATCATTTAGACTGTCGTATTAGACTCAGATTGAATTATCCCAAAATCCGATTTTGGGACAATTCAATCTCAATCCAATGCGGCGGTGTAAATAGCCTCATTGAAAAAAAATTATTTGTGCGAAACATAAATCGTCCGAAGGTAGCGCGCTTTCCCCTATAGTCCTTGTATAGTCTTAATAATTGTATAGTCCTAAATGTTAATTATGTAACCTGGGTATTAATCAATAAATTCAATTCAATTCAAGTGTGTAGAGGCCTTAAGAAACTGAAAGTTTGTATAATTATATCAGGAAAAGTTGGAAAATCAAACATACAGTGGCGACAAGATAAATAGCACAGTTTCGGACACTGTAATATTATATGCTTTGTTTTTCGAAAAATTGTGCTTTTAAATTATGAAAGTAATAATAATAAATGAACTTGTATATAAATACATTTTGAATATGATGAAGAAACCTGAAAGTTCTATCAAGAAATTTAGTAAGCACGATCAAAAACTTCTTGAAATGGAACTTATTAAGGGGACAATATAAATAGCACACTCTATAATAAGTGATAGTTTTCGGCTTCTACTGCAATTTAACAACTTACGGATTCTATTTGAAAATTAAATTTGGATTAATTAGTACTTAGTTGTGTAACTTTTCGAAAAAAAATGAGCGCTTGACAATGAAGGATCATTAAGGAACTCAGGATTTTACACTATTGTAATTTGATTGTATTTCATGCATTGTGGATATCTACTTAAAACTATTAAAAATTGGTCACATTCCAGAGATTTATCTTGTGGTCAACCTTTTCATTTAAATTCAACAGGATTGAGGTCCTTAGACCATCCTAACCATTCCAGAAGGTCAATTTTGTTCTGATTGAACCAGTTTTAAAAACTCTTGGCAGTGTGTTTGGGATCATAGGCTTGGTTAAAACTTAAAAAACCGAAAGCAAATTCTTTTCGTTGTTGAAGTACAACCCTTGTCCAAAGATATCCTTGTAAACAAATTGGTTTATGTTGCCTGATATTCCATATAGAGACCATACGCCACTTCGCAAAATATAACCCTATACTATAAAAGGGACAGATAATCCTAACCGGCTTATGTAGGTGAGATTCTTAACGTGAGCTAACTCGGAGTGCATGCAAATTCGATTTAGAGCTGAAGTTGGGAGACGCCATTCAGTTATCTTGAATCAAATTCGTGAAATTATACAAATCTTGTATTTAAACCAAAATATCAAGGATTTGGATGAACTGGCACAAAAGTGATATATGGGTGAAATGTAGACCAGAATGTTCTCTATAATTTTCCCATAGAACATGATCTCATCGATTACTCAGAAGCCAAGATAAGCGAGGTTTTTTGTTTCTTAACTCGTTTTTTCATCCAGAGTGCCCCAAGTAGTCATTTGTTGAGCTTCAACTATTTCAAAGAATTGTTTTATTTTGTGGGACTTTCCATTTAAAACCCTATTTTAAGTGTCTTGGTGGAGTAGAGGCAGTCAAATTGGCATCTGAGTGATTTCAAAGCGTTATTATTGGAAAAATCAATTTTTTCACACTTAAACGGCAAAATCGGAGTGATAGCGTAGTCTGAGTGGAAAATGATGTATGGATGAAATGTAGAGACAAATGTGCTCTACAATTATGTTGAAGTAATCATCAAAATCGGTTCAGCGACAGTCGAGATAATTGAGGTTATGTGATATTGAAATTGGTTTTTCGACTGTGGCGCCCCTGGTGTTGGTCCCACGAAGTTCAAATATTCTAGAAAGTTGTAGCATTTGGTGAGATCTTTCGTTTAAGCCCTCATTCATCAAAATCGGTCACATAGAACCGGAGATATGATTTTTTGAATTTTGTGAACTTTGACCCCTCATATCTCCGGTTCTGTTTTAACCACAGCGCGCATACGCACCATTTTGGAAACGTCCTAGACTGGACTACAACATACTAAAATTTCATTAACTTGCACAATGCCGTTTTTGAGAAAAGTGACTTTGAATTTCGATGAATTTTGACGCTATCACAGCGCCACCTGTGGTGACTTTTTGAACTTCCATCTGAAAGTGCTCATCGAGACGAAACCAAAAAGGTAAAATTTAGGTCGATATGTTAATTAGAACCGGAGATAGAGGCCGGTCAATGTTCGAACTTTGACCCCTTATAGCTCGGGTCAGGGGTTATGGATCGACTTAAGGTTTTTTTGTTTGATAGGTATAATCAACGGCTACAACATACTAAATTTTCAGCCCGATGCACAATGGAATTTTTGAGTTATTTAACTTATAAGATTTAAAAATTTTCTTTTTAAAAAAAGCGCCCCTAGCGGTGGTTTTATGAACTTGCGATGTTAGAAGGGGAAGTGACATTTCACGAGAGCTTTCCAAAAAGCCCTCACTTTTTAAATTCTGACAATTAGAACCGGAGTTATGGCCATTTTAAGAAATTTTTTTTGGACCCTTATAGCTCGGGTCAGGGGAGTCGGGGGACCTTAAGTTTGGTATTGATGGAAAGCTCTAAGGCCCAGCTATAACATACTAAAATTTGAGCCCGCTCGATGCCATAGGGGCGGAGCTATTGAGAAAACAAAAAAAGGGGGGTCTTCAAAATGGCGGAAGGAGGGGTGGGGGGTGGGGGGTCAATGCACCAAGTTGCAATTTTCACCCGATATATAACCTTTGCCGAAAACCGCAAGTCGATATCTTTTTTAGTTTAGGAGCTATTAAGCTCCAAAGAGCGGCCGGCCGGGAACGTAACTTAGCCACATATATATTCGGAATCAGGAAGTGGCGAAACACATTTTGGCCAAATTTGAGGTCGATCGGACGACATGAAATTTTGTTAGGATTATAGTAGGTGAGATTGTTAAGAATCTCACCTAATTACCACCGCCACCGTTCTTAATTTTGTATTAAGAACAAAATTCTTGACTTTTGAGACATTATAATATTTTGTTATTATAATATTATTCCATAATTACAGGTCCTTTTGCATATGCTCTTTAACAAAAATAAAAAAAACAGATACGGTTTCGTTTAAATACTAACTCTGTACGTTTTGAATCACTTCTAAACCGGGTATTTTTACATTATGGCCTCTACACATTGGGAGCAATTTTTGTCAAAAATTGCTTTTTTGAAGGAAATTCCCTGCAGCGTTGTAGGGGGAAACGTCAAATTTCTGTCAAAAACGCAATTTTTGACGAAAATTGCTCCCAATGTGTAGACACCTTTACTGACTTTTAGTAATGCTCATACATATAAGTAACTTCTAAAAATTTTGTTCAATTTGTTACTTTATTTTTTGTACGGCGGCAAAAGAATTCAATTTTACTGTGCGAACAATGGCAGAATCTTCTCTAGAAAAGGTCATTCTTGCTCGAATTTTTCTAGTTTTTGTAAATTTGATCATAAAAAATTATTGAATTGATGGTTATCTTCCTTGAACAATAAAATTTCCAAAAAAATCCTTAGCTATCCTAAACTCTTTTACGTAAAGCCTGGAAATCTTCACCAAAAGCTCTATTTACATGATTTTTCAGTTCTCATAACTTTATTTTACGAAAATTTGTGGCATTAATGCCTACAAATGATCAAAAATACGGGAATTTGATGAATTTTAAAATAAAAGTAAATTTTAGGTAATAGGGGAGACTGGGGCACATGTAACCATTTTCGATAGATGCGAATTTGAGGTGATTTTCCAAGGACACCGTAATTTTTTGGAAAATCTTTCTTAGCTAATGTTTTACCCTTGGGTATAGGCAATACATCGAAGGTAATGCAAATGCTAGAAAACAGTTGAGTTTTCCATAAAAATAAAATTTGTGTCACTGTGCATTTTTCTCTTTTCACAAAATACCTGGGGTAGAAGTAAACACTTTCTGGGGAGGATGTAAACACCATTTTTTCCACCCTTGAAGTCAACTTTGCACCACTTTCAATTATTTTAATTACTTAAGGGATATATAAAGACTGTATATTTTTCAAAAAATCACGACACTTTTTACAAAGAATAATTAAATTAACATTTTTCAATGGATTTTCCCCATATTTTGATATCATGTGACTTCTTATTGAACACAGCCAACGAAAAATTTTCCACCATGAGATGCAATACCAAGAAAAATATTTTACCATTCATTCTACACTCTCGACATCTACAATTACGGGGAAATTGCCTGTTTACATCTACCCCAAATGCTGTTTTCTGACTAATTATTAATCCTTTTAAAATTATGAAAATCTCAATTTCTCTAGTAAATGCATTAATATAATCCTAAAAGATATAGGAAAGAACTGATATTGCTACATTTCGATTATTTTACACAGTTTTTAATTTCCAGGTGGAAATCCAAATGAGCAAAATAATCGAAATATCAACATTTTCGGGAAAAATGACTTTTATTTTAAAAGTATTAGGATTTTATTAACCAATTCATCTGTGGACATACATCCCCATGGTATCTATGAATGCTTATGGGTTTTATCCTCTGGAGTCTTAAAATTAATGAAAAAATTCATAGTGTTTACAACTACCCCTGTTCCGCATATTTTTAGAGAAAATGAAAGTGTGCTATTTAAATTGGCCGCACGAATTACACCTAAACTCATAAAATAACAAAAATACATGGTTTTAACAGATACAAATATTAAATAATTTTCATTTTTATTTATAATGGGCATTATATTTTCTAAAAAATAAAGCATGATCAGATATAAAGATTGATATTGTATCATAAAACATCAAAATAGAAAAATCGCTGAAGGTGTGTTATTTATCCTGTCGCCACTGTAGGTATTTGCATACAACATTTTATAAAGTTAATTTACTCTTTGATTTACTCATCTTAAATTACGATACAACTTGTTTTATACGGAAAAGCGATTGAGAGGATAGGAAAAAGAGACAAGGAAAATCGAATTTGTGATGAGAAATAATTTGAAATTGTATTTAGTAGATACGTTGGATTTATTTTCTCTTTATCATTTTTTCCCTTTTTCTATCATCCGAAAAAAAAGGAAGCTCAGGGGGAGCGAGCACTTATGGAGAGAGATTAGGATCAATTTCTGTGGAGATTCCAAGACGTCTTTTCATCCGGAAAAATAAACTTGAATCAAGTGCGGGAAAAACTAAAAGACTCCTCTCCTATTCTTTTCGTCTTCCATCCATAAATCTATGTCACATTGGTATTATTCAATAAAAGGAGAGGTTCATCTTCAACTTTCACTCACAGTCTCTCCCACTTGTTTCCGTGGCAGTTAAATGTTATAGAAAAATAGTGGAGGATTAATTATTTTGATAAAAGCCAACCACGGAGGAACATTGTGTTTTGTATGTGAAAAGAGGGCAGGGTTGAAAATTAGTTTTATAAAGCGTTGGGTAAGTGGTGAAAACTTTAAATGAGCTTTTTGTGGTTTTCTCACATTTCATACACAATATTTTCTAACATAGCAAAAAACATATTTCATTCTCCAACCATGGGGTCTTTTTCCAATTTTACTGTGTTGAGAGAGGGAGAGGGAAGGGTTGGGAAATTTCATAGAGAGTTCGAATGGCAAAAGGAGAGAGTAACTAGCATCATAAAAAAAATGTATACTCATAAGGGGAGATGCCCAACAAATACAATAAATTTTCTATAACATCCGAATGATATCAATTATACAGTGAACAAGATACGTAGGAAATGCACTCGTTGACAGAATAATAAATAGTTATACTATTTACCCTCTTTTTCTCTATAATGTCTCAACATTAATTAATTAGTCTGGAGTGTAAAAGGAAAAAAAAACTCATCTCTATTCTCTTTATGTTTTCTTACAGAGTACGAAATTGGGCGCTAAAGTTCGGCGTAGATTTGTGGGAGTTTGGCAGACAATTTACCAAGATGAACGACATCAAAATGGTAAGGAATAATTCTCAAAAAAAAAATCAATAGCTTTAAGAACCTGATCCTGGAAAATATTACATCCAATCCCATATTATATTTTGCATCTCCTTCCTTTTTCCTAAAGTTTCACACTGCCGGAGAGCTTTCCGGACAATTTTGCATCTCGTTGAAATGCAGAAAACGTGCTTTTAATTTGCTCCACTTTCGTGTTATCACGTAAATATTTAGGAGTACTAAACATGCTGAGAATTTTAAATGATTAGCCAGTTGAATTTGCAAATATTATTCAACTCAATTGGCCACTGCACTGTCTCAAGTAAATTCCATTTTATGATATTAAATATCAAATTTTATTATTATGAAAATTCTCAAAAAGAACTTTAGAAAGTTTTCGCGTTTTCGCTCAAGAAGTCTACTCGACAAATGAATCGCAATATTGATGCTATGAGAGAAAGTTTCTTGGTAAAATTTTCCAATTAAACGGCTTTCCAGCAAAATGTCCGAGCTTCATAAATTCTTTGGGGAAATGTTACGATGCTTCCTTGGGGGAGAGGGAGAGGGAGAGGAGGATGTATCTGGTGAGGTCTGTGAAGATGACCGGGAGACGGGTTGTTGCAAAAAGCTTCTTCTATATGAAAAGCCTCGGGTGTAAACATTTCCGTAGATAAAATGTTCTGCATCACAAACAATATTGCATTCTTGTTGATAGATTCTTGGGAAAATTCATGCTTTGTGTTCTAAATCTCACCATTCCTAGAAGTATTGTCCTTGTCCTTGTTCCTAATAATGTTATAAAAGGCTCAACTATATTATAGTGTATATTTTGCGAAGACTGAAATCACTGATGTCAAATATTAAATAATTTCTACGATGATCATTATATTAATTAATTATTTTTTATATTTTCTTTATAATAATTCTGAACGAAAAATTTGTTACTCGATGTTTTATTATCATTTCTATTCTTTTTATGTGTCAAATTCAAAAAATAATTGTGAAAAAATTTATAATGGAAATGTGGGAAGATAAAAAAAATAGAAATTTTGAAATTATGAGAAATATTTCAGGAGACATCATAAAAAATCAATTTGTTATAAATAATTAATCTTACACAAAATAATATGACAAGAAGTAATAATTTATGTAAAGAAAATCTTTACGATACTTTTTTCTATTATTGCGATCTTTGCGATCATACTTATTATGAAAATCGAATTTGTCACGTTTTTACCTTTTAACTCTTTACATTTTTTTTATTTAAATCTTTATGACCTCAATGAGAAGTTTATGACCAGAAAGAATTTTTCCGATACAAAAGAACTAAGTAATTAGCTTTTAAAAATTTTTCATGGTCGCAGGAACATCGAATAAAAAATATATCTAAGTTTGGATCAGAAATAGCTTTATACACCTTTCCTATTTTAAAGAGTTATAAAATGAATTTCATATAGGGGGTCGCGCGATTTCGCATATTTTCGGGACCGGAAAAAGACACGCGAAATGACATTACTCATCCAAAAAAATTTCATACCTGTAGGTCTCTTTCGAATAAATAAGTCGACCGTAATGAATTTTGCGCGGAATAAAAGTAGTCAGAACAAAGAGTTGCAACTTTATAAAAGAAATGCATTATAAGCAACACTTTTTTTTGGACTCAGTTCTTCAATAAGTTGTTAAAATATTCAAACAAATTACATTAATAAAAGAAACTAATAAAGTGTTTTCATATTTCCCGCATTACAAATAAGTATACATTCGTATTTAAAAAAAATATTTTCACATTTGGCTCCCAATGATAGGCAAAAATACATAATTTATTGTGTGTGCATAATCCTGAAGTGGATAATTCCGGGACCCCCTGTACCTGGTTTCAATGATCTAATAAAAAATATAAATTAAAAGCACTTGTAAATATTAATCAATCAAGATGGATTCTAAATACGTTTTTAAATAGATTTTTAAGGTTTAGCTAGATGCTTGCGAAACTTATCCTTATGCCGGATTCAGACTGGACGTTTATCCCAATTCCCAAAGGTCTCAAAAATCTAAATAACAAGCAATTTTATTGATTTTTCAAAATCTAATGGAACTTTTGCCCTTAATATTTAATCCTAAATAACAATTCCCTAAAAAATCATGTCTGATAAGGAATTAGAGGAGTTAAGCCTAAGCCAGATGGCTAAGCCTTAGGTCTGAAGCCCGTATTAGGGCCTTGAGGATTAGCCGAGAGACGGCTTAGCGTAATGATATTAGAAATAATGGTCAAACTACATTTCCATCATTTTCCACTAAGTCGCCTCTCGGCTTAAGTCGTAAGTGTGTCTAGGGCATTAGATTTGGATATTTTTCATATACTTTATAATTATCCACAAGAAATTCACTTAAAAAAATTATAATTTTGAACATGTATTTGGTTTCTTCTTAAAAACGCAGAGTTCCTAAAAAATGAAAGAGTTAAGCTTTTTAGCTGAGACTTTGCTACTAACGGTTTACTATTCATTTAAACTGATTCATAAAATACTACATAACTAACCCAAATTCAGAAAATCGAATGAGAAATAGAAATTTCTTGAAAAAACATCAATCCATAGGGGGAAGTGGGGAGCCTTTGAACGTGGGGCAGCTTTGAAATTGGTATTTTTCACATATATTTAAATAAAATTGAGCCTTATCGTGATATAATTTAGCTGCACAAACAGATCGATAAGCTAAATTACATTATTATATGGCTCAGTTCCACTTAAACATAGAAGAAAAAAATAAATTTGCAGAATTTAAACATTTAAAAACAAAATAAAATAATGTAAGAAATAGAGTGAGATTGCAAAAAGTTATTGGAACCCTGGTACTTATTGTGCTGTTTCAAGACAAATTTGTCCTTCCGGTGAGCTTGGATCAGGTGATTTAATACAAAATTAAGATTAAGATTTAAGATTTGTCTATGGGTCGGCTTAAACCTTTATCGGTTCCGCTGCATCCAGGGGTGGAATGATAACTTTTCGACACTATCGAATCGACAGTATCGATAAATCTATATCTGTTAGGTTACGTGAATGTCGACTTTTTATGGATTGTTGGGTCATGCATTGGGACATTTTTAACAGAATAATAGTGTTGATAAATATTTATATCAGTTACAGGAAGTGTAGCTATCGCTTAAAGTTTTCAGAATCGACAGTCGATAGTATCGAAAATAAGTTATCATGTCACCCCAGGATACTTATTTGGGCCCATTATGCACTCCCCATTACTCCATTCTATCTTAAGCCCCAAAGCGGTCCTCCAGCTCCATATCTCGGCTTCTGTATGCCTGAGGTACACACACAGTGCCATTTCTATATTGCGGCAGACCAGCCTTGGTTGGATCAGTTGCAGTGAATGTTTATTTGTATCGACAGATCTCTTTATACCGAACTCGTTTCTGTACCAGCCTCTCTTGTTTAGGCGGTTCATTGTCAATGCATTTAGGCATTACTTTTTCATATATTCTCTGGACTAATTCGATACGGCTGCTAAAAAATCTCCATCTGCCGAGTTTCGAACCCGAGACCTCACAGTCATAGAAACACTACTCTTCCAACTGATCCAATGAGGCTCTAATACAAAATTAAAACACTGAAAGGTCCACAGCTTTCGACACTGTATCGTGTCTTCTTCAGTGGTTCCTGATTAGTCTAATATCTTGGATATTGTTACTATTTTGTCTAATTTTACCCTCATCAGATTTGGAAAACAAATGGAAAGCTTATATAAATTTAGTCAAAACATTATGACCAGTGAACTTAAGGGGCCATTTGTACTGAATGAACGAAATATATTGATTAATTGATTTTGATTATAATAACGTTAAGCCGTCTATCGACTTAAGTCGTAAGTGTGTCTAGGGCATTAAAAACGGACAGGTGAATCAAACAAACATGCGGACAAACAACGTAAAATCATTTCTCAGAAATCATCTGAAACGCGGGGGAATCAGTGGCGCAATAGGCAAGACCGTTGACTCTTGGGCGGATCGATTCCCTGGCTCGATTCACTGTTGTGAGTTCGAGTCCCGCCCGGTGCAAAGATCTGAATGTTTAGAAAAAGACATTTTCACTGTGATATAACGTAATAAAAATGCACCGCCTCGCCCAACAACTCCGGGAGCATGGAAGAAGCATTCACCATACTACGGGAAGGCGCTCCTGGGCGGTCTACAATGGACTTCGCAGATTCTTCTAACACGGGATATAACGCATTGTAAAAATGATTACCTTGTAATAAATATCTCGATACGATTAATAATAATCTGAAACGCGAAGATATGTTGAGAAAAGTCGTTCCCAGGGGATGGAAAGTGGAAATTTTGGGATGGTCGGAAAATTGAGGGATTATATACATACTGCTCACCCTGTTGAGTTCATGGAGTAATAAAAACTCTGCAAAAATTCAATTAAAATAGGTAATAAAATTGAATTTTTGGTAACTATTCTAAATTTTTTAATTTCAGATCTTATACCGTCATAAAAACTTAAGTAAGGATGGTACTTCGGAATCTCTTATGAGTGACGTATATTATGTTTTTTTTGTAATAGATATCTTTTTCCTTATTACAAGAGATGAAGACACAATATATGTACAGTGATTGGAAGTCAAGCGTTACTTTTTCAACATTAATATTTTTCTTTTTCAAATTTTTGAAAATTTATTATTGTTGAAAGTTTGTCGATGAGGAATTGTGAATGTGGGCATTTTGTCTTAAGATATTTTGGGCAATCTTGAGAGTGGTTTATGAATTGGTTCAAATCGATTGTGAACCAGTAAACGGTAAATTGAAATACTTTTAAAGGTATAATATCTGAGTTATGAGTTCGAACATTTCGCAAATCACGAGATGTTTTACCATCTATATTTTAATAATAATATATTAAAAACTAGTAGGGCAGTCAATGGGTCAAGTTGTAGAGCACTCGCTCTACGATGCAAGTGTCCCGGGTTCGAATCCCCTTTAGGTCACCAGGAATTTTTCTGGCATTTAAAGGTGTTCGGATTGCATTCAGTGAGCTTCACTGCACTTGATTCCACAGGCATGGGACTGACAACCTCATCCCGTAGAAGAAAAAAATAATAATGCATGCCTAGAAATCCCCTTGCGGGAAGGCCTTGTTCGTTCATGGAATGTTATGCCAACATTATTATTATTATTATTAAAAACTTTATCAATTGCACTCATACTTATTTAAATCGAAAGTAATAAAGAAGGAATAAATGAATTGAAATGTAATTAAATAGTCTAATAAAAATGAAGACAGGCAAATTGTATTAAATACTTGCAACATGTGTCTTTAACTAAGTGAGGCACATAATACAATTTGTTTCCCTTCCGGAGGAAAATATTGTGGATGGTTGGGAGCTTGCAATGACCCACATTTCCATGATCACGGAGACGAGACTTTACGTGTTTGTGTGGGTGAAAATGCCAGTTCAAGCCAAGGAAAATTGAAAAGGGGGATGATGGCATGTCTTACTATTTTATTTTTGCTCAGATGGACGAAGGAAAGCATCTTGCTGGGTGGAAGCAAGTTGAGAGCGGCTTTTTCGAGTTTTACGATAAATTTTTTTAATGCTTTCATTCCACGTCTCTTCCCATGGCGAATTTTTACTCATCTCTCGTCCTTCTGACTCCTTATACACAAGATGCTCCCTGGCAGGCATGGCAAAGTCACGATTTTGGACGAAGAGAAAGAGAGAAAATCTTCAACGTTGAGCTTTTAATATCTTATGAGGTTATAGAGGGAACACGCGAGAGAGAGTTTGTAAAATTTAATTTTGCACGAGCAAACTGTGGAAAACTATGTGAAGATCCCTATCATTTTTTCCCTACACAAGATGAGATTTCTTACTCTTGTTCCTTTTTTTTCTGGAGTTGTCTCACAGCTTGGTGGATGTTTCATGAGTAATTTTAAAACATTCATTATCGCAATCAGCACCCGATAAAGTTGTTGCTCATGACTTGAGACCGTGTTGGAAGACTTTCTGGCTCCTTATTCTCGAGCTTCTTCAAAAAATTTCACATGGGAAAATATTCCCATTTGAATTTCACCAAATTTTCTTGATAATCTTACAATATTTATTTTTAATACTGATTGTTATATACTAATACTTGAAAATTAGTTATAATGAAATCCAAGACTTTGTACAAATTATGTGCGAAATGATGTGTAAACGAAATGTAAATATAAATGGTCTTCACAAGTGCTGAAATAATTATCAAAATCGGTTAAACAGAAGTCGAGATATGTGAAGTTGTGTTAAGAAAAATAGTCTTCCGACTGTGGTGCCCCTAGCATTGAACTTGTAAAATTCAATTGTTTTAAAAATCAACTCATTAAATTCGATATAATAGAACCGAAAACAAGACGTTTTGCATTTCGTATATTATTATTAATAATCGTGTCGAAACACTTTATTTTGTATTACAATGTATTCATTACAATGTATTCATTACAATGTGCTCATATTGGAAGAACTTGCTGATCGTAGATCGCCCGGGAACGCCTTCCCCGTGGTAAATATGCTTCTTCCGTGCTCCTGAGCTTTTTTTTTTATCAGAGGCAGTGCATTTTATAAAGTTTTATCACAGTGAAAATATTTCTTTCCGATATTTTGTTACTTGCACCGGGCGGAACTCGAACTCACTACTGTGAGAGTCGAGCCAGAGATCTCACCGCCCAAGGCCCAACGGTCTTGCCTATTGCGCCACTCAGATCCCCTCGTAAATATTAATCCCTCATATCTTTGGTCTTATTCTAACGACAGCGTAGGGTAAATGTCCTATTTCAAAACCATTTCCAGACGCTTTAACTTTGACAGAAGATTCAACACATTAAGTTCATATTTTTTCTGAAGAGAATTACAGAAATTTTCTTCTTGACTCTTCTAGAATGTTACTATTTAGTGAAAATTCTTTAAATATAATTTGAAAACTTCTTAAATACAAGAAAAATACGCAAGCATAAAATGCTTCTATTGGAAACAAATTAATCCAAATGGAGACAAGGGAAAGTTTCTAATTGGAGACAAATAGTCTGTGAAATCGCGACGAAAGGGTTCCAAAACTTTGTTGAATTGCTCTTGAATGCAGGATTTGTTCTTATTCCTGGTTTTTTCTTCTTTCCCATCTAAAACAATAAGAAAATCTCTCCAAAAAATTATATTTCCGGGGTTTCCTATTGAAGCATTTGCAGACACTTCAGAAAAAATCCTTTTTGTTCACGAAATAGGTAATTATTTCATTTGAAAACTTCACGTACCGTTAACAATAAAGATTAGCACTTAATTTAACTAAAATTTGCCAGAAATATGACATAAATGTTAAACAAAACGAATAAACAACAGTTTATTGTGTTTTTCATTGGAAAACATGGTTGACAGATGAAAACTTCGATCGTGAAAAGGTTCATTTTTATTTTTTCTGAAAAATTAACAAATTAAATGTGAATATGAATGGGTTTTCGCTTTATTTGGAGCAAAATTAAATTAAATTAAAACATCCTTAAAGGGTTAAAGAACTATAACCCTTTAAGTTAAAACTATAAATATACTTCCTTTATCTCTTTCCAACGGAGATAAGTGTACTTGGGTCAGTGGGATGAACAACCGCAAACATGATCAGTAGAAGAATTTAATTGATCAGAAATGATTTTTAATCATATCTGAGTGAGTAAGATCTCAGAATGGTTCAATTCTTCTTCATTTTAATTTTCCTAAAAATATTTCACTATAGCTTTATGCAATGCAAATCCAATTTTTAGTAACCCGAAATTTCCGTTCAAAAAGTCGTACATTTGCCAAATAACTTGTTCTAAAAGTCCGAAAATCCGAAAAGTCGCGCGTTTGGAGAAAAAATTAAGATTGTGCCACAGTTTTAGAGAGCATTAAGAAACCAATGTCTTAAAAAATCATATTTCCATATGCTTATTTTAAAATGAAATTTAGCTGATAATTTTAATGAGAGGGAATGACTTGTAATATTCGGAGGATCCCCCTAGTCAACCCTAGGATCGTTTACATAACCTTAATTTTTTCCCTACCCGTACCATTTTCTTTTTAAAACATATGCTTTTGGTATGTTTTCAAAACCGCTTAAAATTTTCCTTTTGTTTTTGGATACATTTTAGATATTGTTTGAATGAACATTTCATCTAGGGGAAACTGGGGCAGTTTTATAACTACACTATTTGGACTTTTATTGACCATTTCTTCAGTGGACAAAGATACCTATAATATCTATGATTTCATATAGGTCTCCTCCTCTGAAGTATGATATCTGATTTTAAAAATATCGCAAAATTTACTGCCCCATTTCACTCTATCTATTTTTTAATTTACAATTTTTATAAGGAACTTGAGCCTTGGGGTTTCTTATGCCCTAGGCACACTTACGACTTAATCCGAGAGACGACTTAGTGAAAAATTATGGAAATGTAGTTTAATCATTATTTCGAATATAATTACGCTAAGCCGTCTCCCGGCTAATCCTCAGGTCTGTCGAGGCCTTTAGAGTTGAACTTTAAATTTACAAATTACTACTTGATTAGATTTAAATGAAATTAAGTTTTAGTGCAATAAAATTAAATTTAACTTCTTCACCGAAAGGTAATTTCACTTCAATGGGATTTTTTATTAACTATTTATTGTGCTGAAATAATTTATGCGAGGATTACTTCAGTTGTACTTGCTAATAGTAAAGTGCAATAACAAATTTAATATTAACCGTCATCGCAATATCTTCTGATTTTGACATTTCAATGTGGAAAAAGAAATTAAATGTATTCCTGGGCTTGAGAGTATAGCCGTAAATTTTCCAAAATAATTTCAATTATTGCGAAATAAATTTTCATTGTGGTTGGAGAAAAATGTTCCTGACGAGTAATTAATGCCCCATAAAGCGTCTCATTAATTTGTTCATTTCTGCTCACGAGGCTTCCTGGCTAATTTGGTGGGAAAAAAAGGAGCAGAAAATTCCCTGTTTTGCAGTCCGCAGCAAAGGAATTTCCCTTTTCCTCATCCTCAATTCCAATAAGCGATTTTTTTTCTTGCTCTTCTGTCGTGGCCTTTGATACCCCTTCGAAGGAATTAATTAATGAGCAATTTCTTTTGATAAATTACCTTCAATGCGATATGGCAAGAGTTGTGTGTTAAAAATTGTGGTGGGTCGTTAATTAAATGAATATGTTTTGAGAAGAAGGTATGAAGGAAAGAGTGGATAGGGGTAGAAAATTGCTAGAATGGGAATATAAATTCTTGCCAATGACACTTTTTGTACAGCCTCAATTTTCTAGTTTGTTTCACTCTGCAATTTTACCATTTTTTTGTATTCTTATTATTTTTACAGCACAGAGATGGAGAAAAAAAATACCAAATAAACTGATGCATTTTCTTTTAACTTTCTCTTTTCCATGTGAACGACGCAATAACAACAAAAAAACTCGTTGGGGATGCGTTTTTTGGGGCTGTTCTTCACTATGATGCCTCAAATACATACATTTTACAGAGATATAAAGACTCTGACGTTGATGTAGTGAGAAAGGATGGAATTTTACTACTACGGGAAATGGCAGCTGAAGTCAAGAATTTCATGGATTTTAAAATGAATGCAGTCATGGTGAGTAACTTTCCACACTTCTCTTTTTTTTTCTTCTTCATGCCACCACCAAACCAATTCATTTCCACAGGGACGCGTTCCCTTCTTTTTTCGTCACTCCCGGCAAAAGCCCTTTTTCCACCCTATTTTTTTTCGACATCTCACACTCAATTTTCCCACCATCAAATGCAGTCCATTGAGAAAGTTAAATTGACGGCTGAAAAATGGAAAATTTGAAAGAAATTACTAACATTTATTCAATTCTATTGTGGAGCCTTTTCTGGATGAATCCATCAAGATTTTGGGAAGGAAGGAAATATGATATAACTATTCAACACCTGCCTCTTATTTTCTCCTAAAAATTTCTCTTTCTTGTAATTTGCTTTTCAGCCTTTTGTATAACTTCAAGTCTTCTTAAATTTCTTCAAACTTTTACACAAAAGACTAGTAGACTCTTTTTAGTACACTGTTCTTTGTGCAAAAGTAAATTATATTCAGGAAGACTAGCGTGAATTTTTGAGAGGAAACTCATAAAACAGAAAACCTTAAAACTACTGTAAGTTATCCTGTTGGATGAGATCTAAGAAAATGTCTATTATCTGAATATTTTAATTTAAAACAGCTTAATATAAAACTCAGCAAAACACTTTCTGTGGATCAGAATCGGACTGTGTTAATCTTACGACTTTAAACCGTTGTATTATCACTTCAGAACCTATTGAAACCAGTTCAAATATGTCCAAAATTCCAAGACCTTTCTAATGAATCCAAAATTGTCAACATCAGACGAGAAATACGATCTGTAGAGTTTTTTTTTATCTATAACTTTGAAAAATCTTTTGCGGAAGAATTTAAGGTTATTTATGGATATTGGCGAGTAAGTAAACATAGGAAATCTCCAAAATTATCCAAAAAGTTAAAATTTAAATTAATTTCAAATCCTAGTTGGAGCATTTTTTTAGTGGTCGTGTTTTATTTAGCGTATTTACAACAATATAATATTAAATACCTCATGACGTAAACTTTTAAAAAGTAGTGTGCAAAAATAAAAGCAGGAAATAAAATAAATACCCGCCTGGGTATTCTCTAAAAATGCTCTTGGGGAGTAGCGAAAAGATGAGGGTAAAATGAGGGACATGTTAATGGTTCCAGAGTCAACTCATGGATTGTCCCCGAATCCCCGAACTGAAACGGTTCCGAGCCGAAACGGTTATGGGTGGTCCCCCATAACCTACCCCCCGGCGAAGTGTCTTTTTATATGGAGTTGTTTGAAGCCAACTCACAAATTGATCAGAAACACAGCTTGCACTTCTCAGAACAAGAAGATATTTAGACAAAAATATAGTATTTATCCTTCTTAACAAGGACCAGAGTCTTATACAAAAGGAACACCTCAATTTTGACATATATCGTGTAACGGTCACGAGTGCAGAAAAATTCCCATACGCATTTATATGTGAAAGTAAGAAATTGGCTTCAACTTTGAAGGTTACTCGCTGGGGAATAGCCCTAGCCCATAACCGTTTGGGCTCTGAGCGTGATAACAGCCGGACGATAGAGCCAGACAAACAGTGTAACCTCAAAAAACTCTAAACTTCAAATTTATATCTCTTATCGTTTGCTTGTTAGACCGGTAACAAAAATAGGATAAGATTTGCTTGGTTACTTACTTACTTAACTGGAAATACAACCAATTGCTGGTCTAGGTCTGACTTATGAGGACCCGCCGTCACTCGAGCCTGTTATGTGCCACTGTTCCCCAATTCCGCACCTCTAATGAGCTGGCATCCTGGTCCCCGCCGTCCGGTCCATCGGTGGCTGGGTCGACCTCGTTTCCTCGAAGCATAGAGTCCGCCCATGCTGAATCGTTCTCATCCTTGGGAACCAGATGACCAAGCCACCGGAGCCTATTAAGGCGTGTTTGTTTCACGACAGTTACCTCTCTCTAGCGCTTATGCATCTCATGGTTGTATAGTATAGGCTCCGATTCGGAAACGTCCCTTCTCACATATGGGGCCAAAAATCCGTCGTAGAATCCTCCTCTCAAACGCGGTTAAGAGTTACCATTTTTTTTTTGCGGAGAACCCACGTTTCAGATTAATACGTGAAGAAGACTGACAGGACCATAGTTGTATACAGTGGTAGCTTAGTCTTTATGCTTAAGGTTCTGAACCGGAAAACTCTTGATACACTGAAATAGATCCTGTTGGCTTTCAGCAGACGTGCGCGGACTTCTGTTAAGATGTTATTGTACGGCTGTGTGTTTTGATCCAAGGTAGGCGAAGGAGTTAACAACTTTAGAGTTTTAGTCCCCATCGGGAACCCTAAAATACATAAAAATAATAATGGTGGCACAGCGTTTCATAGAGGAAGTAGGCCTTCCCACAAGGGGAGTTCGGGACATCCATTATTATTTTTTTCTTATACAGGGATGGGGTTGTCAGTCCATGCCCCGGGAATCAAGTGCAGTGAAGCTCACTGGATGTAATTCGAACCCCTTTAACGCCAGAAAAATTCCTGGTGACCTAAAAAGGATTCGAACCCGGGACACTTGCATCGTAGAGCGAGTGCTCTATACCACTTGACCCATTGAGTGCCCCATCGGGAACCTTGTTTGACCTTAATTTATCAGTAGCCCTGCACTTCATTTCGCTGACTTAATCTGGATGAAGCTCTAAGATTGCATTCCATGATATTGATATTGTCAGCATAGGCTAGGAGCTATGTGGACTTATTGATAACCCAGAAACGACAGTTCCCTGTTTGATCACAAATAGCTTTCTTCAGTGCCAGGTTAAAGAGAACGCGTGATAGTACGTCCCCCTGTCAGAGGCCATTGTTCACGTGGAACTCCTGTGACAATGATCCGTTCCGTTCACCTTAACTTTGCTCCTCACTTCGGTTATGGTCATCCTAATTAATTTAAATAAAATAGTATTTCGTTTTAAATTTTTTGTGGTTAAGCGTGTCATTCTTCGAAAAAAATCTCTGTATTAAGAGAGTACCTGAGTATCGAAGACTTATAAGCAAACATATTCTCAATAAAAAAAATAATGCAAACTTTTAAGCATATTAAAGTTCAAAAAATATTTTATGAAATTTTTATTTAGCCCTTTATGGCCAAAGATGTCACCGGTAGACGATTTCTGTTTCCTACGATCATATAAAGTTATGTTTTCCTCTTCAGAAAAAAATTCTTAGTCCCATTTTTCGTTTCTCCGTCCTTTAATGGTTAAAATTTTAAAAATTCGTGCGTTAGAATCTGCTTTTTGGAATTTTCGTAATAGTAATACTTACCATTACGAGCCCAAAAAAGTGTCCTTCACATATATTGGTAAAGGATCTTTTCTACGGGAGCTTCTTAGGTGAGAGACAGAAGTTAATTTCAGACTCTAATTCATGTTTATCTGGTCAGGCGGAAAGTTTCACAAATTTTAAAAATTGAGTTTTAAGAAACCCTTTCCACTGGACGCTTATAGTGACAGAAGTTTCTAAAGGATTCTGTTTTTTTTTTCACGAACTTTAAACTTTCAGGAAATATTCTTGACATGCAAATAATAATATACAAAAAAATTAAGTTTTCTTTGAAAATTGCAAATCCACGTAACTTTTTAAGTGTAATAAAGCTGTGATACAACTTCTCCACAAAAATAAATGATAAAACTTTCAGCAAAAGCATTTTCTGAATTTAGAAATATTTCAGTTAAAGTTGTTCACTGCTTCTTTGTTTTGTCAGCAAAGATAAGAGAGAGGAAGGTGTTTAGAAGTGAAATGTGTATCATCTGCATTATTTGCCTGAAATCACTTTGATATACTAGAATAAGGTATCTTAAACCCCTTTTGTGTTACAGAGAGTGAAAATCTCTTAGTACCATACATGGTGAAATGGAATAGTGTGTTTCTATTCCATGACATTAAATTATGTTCCATACACCACGTGAAATAATAAAAGCAAAACAAAAAATAGCACAAGGCAAATAAAATGATTCAACATCGTGAAATATAGGATACAAGAACGACGAATTCAGGTGGAATAAATATTTTGTCTGATAAAATGAAAATCGATATCTCAGCGGCTCTTTTTCCTCCAGAGGGTACCACTCAACCTTTTCAATTGCCCTTTTTTTGCAATTTGTATTATTTTTTTTTTGCTCCTATTGTATTGCCTTTCTTCTTCCTTTTTCCTCAAGGTGTAACATGGCATTAATTTTAAGAATTTATGCTTTGTAATGTTTTCTGTCTTATTTCTTTATTTCATTTCACCATTTTCCAATTCGAATGGGGTTGATTTCTTTTTCTTGGCAACAAAAGCAAAAAAGAAAGAAGGAATGAAATATTAGAAATATTGTATATACATTTTCACAAGATGATATGGCATATTGCCCTCCTTAAGATGCTTCTTTTTCTATAGTCCTCGCGTGAAGTCCTTTCATCCTTCTGCCCACAAATTTTTTATTGTTGTTCCCTAACAAGACAAAAAAGGCAAATCAATACGAAAAGTTGTGGATTTTTCTGCATATTTTATCCCTATGTTTTGGAATATGTTCCCAGAAAGAGGGAACAAAAACAAGAAAAAAAACTGGTCTCGAGAAAATATATGGGAATTTAAATATTGAGGAGGATAAGGAGCAACGCTCTCTGAATAATATCTTTTCGAATTTTGCATAAAAATCGAAGAAGCAGCCAGAGTGAAGAAGAAGGACAAGATAAGTCTTATAGAAACTTTTATATGTCTGGAAAACTTTAAATAAAAGTAACGAAAAATATATCACAAATCTTATTCAGAAATTCTACAAAAGAATATATTGAGTTATTGTTCGGAAAAACTTATTTGTTCTGCTTCACCTTAGCAAAATATTAATTCGGGTTTAATTTTTAAGATAATATTACTGAAAAAGGATATATTTGATTTCACTAAGTCTTTGTTTAATATTTGGTATTGATGGTTTACAGAAACAAGCAAAAATTTTAAAACTGAAATCCTCTTATTGTCAAGATAATTTACAATTTACCTGTGGTATAATAATGCTATTCCGATAAAAAATGAGCACGTTTTTTTATCATTTTATTGTTCTCAAGTGCTTCTACATAAACGACTTGTCTTTGTTAGGTTCCTATCACGACTCATGAGTGTTTTGTGGTTAGAACACGGGAAGGACTGGAGAAAACAGCCGAGACAGGAACCAAGCCAAAAAATAAGTCGATAATACAGAAGCACTTGAGAACAATAAAGAACTGAAAAACAAGTTCATTTTTATTGGAATCGCATCATTATTCTTCAAGAAAACTGTGTGACGTTTCCATATGGGTTTGCAAAAATAAACGATTAATTCAATGCTCTGAGTAATATCATATTTAAAGAACTTGACTATTATATACTATTATATGCGACTACGTACCTTAAAAATTTTTTTTCAAATAGTTAACTTCCAGTTGAACGAACTGGAATAGAAGATTCAAACTAAAAGGGAATTAAAAAATATTAAATTTAATAACTTTTAGTCATAGTAGTTGGTATATAAAATATTCTATTTATCCAAAAGAATTATTAGAAGATGGAAAAATACAGAATAATACACAATTTTGAGTGCACTTCAAAAAAAAACTAAAAATATACTTTAATTTAATCATTGATCCTTGTTACGCCCAAAAAAATTGTAGAGGATGAAAATTCGCATTGTTATAGCTTAGAGCAGAATCACATTGACAATAAGATGCTCGCCGTAGCCTCACCGTATTTCGTTAATTTACGCATTTTCATTGCAATTCTTATGCAAATTTTCCATTACCGTATTGCCTTATCTCATACTCGGTGGCACTAGGTGAAAATAATAAAAAATTGAAGAAATAAAACGAAAATTCGATAAACTGTGAGCAAAAAAACTGAGAAATTAATCGTAGATAAGGTAATACGGTAATCGAGAATTTGCGTAAGAATTGCAATGAAAATGCGTAAATTAACTAAATACGATGAGCATTTTACTGTCAATGTGATTCTGCCCTTAATATCCTAAATATGATTACCACCGGATAATTAGGACTTTAGAAATATATTTTGAATTTTAGAAAACATCAAAAAACTAAAAGTACATATTTAAAAAAAAATCTAAACGTGACCCAGATAAACGGATTTCAGGTTTAGATCTTTAAATGTATTCAATGTTAAATCAAAGTTCCCTTAATAGTTTCAATTTATGAAACAGAGGTTCTTTTATCATAAAGAAAAAAACGTATTCCATTTCAAGAAAAAAAAAGTTACGGAATTTAACCCTTTAAGGACGATTGGGTCACCGGTGACTCAATCATCCTTAATCGAGCTATGTGTTGTTCTAAAAAGTTAGAAAAAGTGAATTTTTTAGACCACCAATTTTTGACTCTCTCGTCCTTAAATGGTTAAAAAAAAAGTTGGGACCAGATAATTGTAAAGCACTGTTTATGAAGCTTAATCAGTGATTAAATCAACCATATCATTAAAAAAAATATATCTGTTGAAGTTAACCTTTGAGTCGTATCGTAGAAGAACTTATGTTGCACTCATCCGATATAAGATTTTTTTTCTTAAATATTCCAGAAAATAAAAAAAATAATAATAATTATAATTGCAGTTATATGTGCTATATGTGAAACTTTTAAATTATTTTTATTGACAAAAAAAGCTGAGACAACTTTTTACGATAGGACTACATATTAAGAACAACAATTTATTAATCTAGAAAATTGCAGAAAAATAAGAACCAAATGTGTTGTTGACACTATTGAATTCGTTACTGCAATTAAAAAACTGCTACATTTTTTCAGGATAATAAGCTATTAAAAAAATTGTACGAGTTTTTTCAAAAACTATTTTTTTTCAAAAACTCAGTCTATCGAGTTCAAAATCTAAATTCTCTAAGATCTTAATCTATCTTAATTTAATATCTTCTTTAAAATCTTAATTCTTTAATCTTTAATTCAAAATATTTTAAATTTTTTCTTCAAAAGTACATCCTTTTAATCAATTTTTATGAAAACATTACGAACTCTATCTTGACTCATTTTTTAACACAGGCTCACGACAAAATTCATACTTTGATACTAGGTTGATAAGCCCTACACCATTAGGATTAAGATTAGATCTAGTTTGTATATAGTCCCTTAATTGTAAAATGCTTTGCTTGGGGCATGAATAAATGTTTATTATTATTATTATTATTATTATTAGATTTATTGAATTTATATAGATTAGATAGAACAAACGAACATTCCGATTTAATTTAATTTGAATTAAGACATTTATATTAGGGTGTATTATAGAACATAGATTTTCACTAAATCCTTCGACATTGACTAAATTTTTACAATTTTAGTAAAGGATTATGGGGCAAATTTTTCCAAAATAGATTTTGCATGAGGTCCCAAAAGATCAGAAATATTTCTAAATCTACTGAGAGAAAGGCTTTCAGGCTTGGCAGATACGCTGGATTTGAACACTTCATGTCTGTCCCATTCCTTTAATGAATGTGACCTAACCTATCTATGACTATATATGTATTTAAATAGCTAGTCTTTAGTCACACATTTCTTGGGAATTAGATCAGATTTATTTAAAAAAAAAAAAGTAAAGGAAAAATATGAAGAGTTCGAAGCCTGAAAACCTCCCCATTTTGATATTTCAAGATTTTTGAGATTATTTTTATTAGGATTTAGTAAGTAATGGGGTAATTTTGAGTCGTTTCTCTATTACGATTTTGAGATGTTCTCTCTTCTAGATGGATATAAGATAATTCCACGAAAAAATACTCTGGAATGTAGGACTTGTACTTCTCCATGATCTTC
Organism: Phlebotomus papatasi; assembly: GCF_024763615.1. Taxonomy (NCBI): domain Eukaryota; kingdom Metazoa; phylum Arthropoda; class Insecta; order Diptera; family Psychodidae; genus Phlebotomus; species Phlebotomus papatasi. Next base: position 45,289,234 of record NC_077224.1, read on the forward strand.
TTTTTCTCTTTGCTCATCTGAAACAGTGAGAAAATCTCAAAGTTCTAAATTAGGAATTACACCAAATTACTACATTTATTGCTAAACCCTTGCACAATTTTCTCAGTAGTTTAATTTTATTACATTTTAGTAAAATTAGTTTTTGTTGAAAATAATTATACACTGAGAAAATAAGAGGGTTCGATTAACTTTTTTTCCTCGTAACTTTAACACTTTTTAGGTCTAAAATATATCAACATTTTTTAATGTTAATTTTACACCTTTTTAAGTGTAAAATTAACATAAAAAAGGGTAACTTTAACCTATAGTACACCTACACTGAGAAAAAAACGGGGGTGCGAATAACTTTGTTTCCTCATAACTTTAACACTTTTTATGGCGTCTACACACTAGTAGATTTTTTTTTAAAAATGCTTTTTTTTAAGAAGTTCTGACGTTTCTGCCTACAAGGATAGGGGAAATTTTCTTTAAAAAGGCATTTTTAAAAAAAAATTCTACTAATGTGTAGACGCCATTTAGGTTTAATAATATATCAACATTTTTTAAATGTTAATTTTACACCTTTTCGAGGGTAAAATTAACATGAAAAGGGGTAAGTTTAACCCCTAATACACTTAAAAAACATAATATTTACACCGATTTCGGATCAATACTGCAGGGTAAAATAAACATTTCCAGAATGTTATTTTAACTTTTTCGGATTTCTCTCAGTGTAAAAAGCATAATATTTACACCGATTTTAGATCAATAATGCAGGGTAAAATTAACATTTCCGGAATGTTATTTTAACTTTCGCTAAATTCATGGATTTTATAACTGCATTATATAAACGAGCAGTAAAAAGTTAAAATTGAGCAGTAACAAAAAAAAAATTTGAAGCTGTGATATTATTATCCGAATTTTGGCAAAGGGAAAATAAAGCGCTTTTCGTTCTATCTGCAACAATGTTTAAATGTTAAATATATAAATTATACCCATTTTTGTAAAGATTTAAGTTCTTTACTGACCATAATTAGATATATATTATATTGCTCATTTTGAATTTTTAACTGCTCGTTTGTTTTTTGCCTTCCAAAACTACCCCGCATCATCCTTTAGCTATTTCCTAAATTACTTTTTCAATCCAAAATTTTTATAACACAGATAATACACAATGTTTTTTCCGGATTATTTTGAATAATTAACTGGTCAAATGATTTTTTCATTAATTAATAGCCATTTAATGTTTTAACACTCTTTTAATAAGCTTTGAAATGAGCTCAATATGTTATTGGGGGGCTATTGTAGGCAATGATCATTACTCGATGGTAATCAGCTTTTTGTTGAAGGGATTAAAATGGAAATTGGGAGTCTCTTCTATTGTGTCATCCTGCCAATTTCGCTATGACTGCATAATTGGTTTAACTTTCGATTTCGCTAAAAACAAGCCCCGTGCTTCCGTTAACTGATGACCAAGGGGGGGGGAGATTATGAAAGAGTGTACATTTTCTGAATACATATTGCCATAGTGAGTCTATTAGTGTTAGATGATGTCGCTCTTTTGCATCTCTTACCAAATTACTCTGGGGGATGCAGATGATAGCATGAGTGTTAAAAAAGCTGCGTCGTATCTCACATTTATAATACTTTGTCTGCTCCATTCAACCATTAGCGTGAGGGTTGTTAAGTGGGTGGGTGGGTGATTGAGAGTCAGACAGACAGATACAATTGTTGAGATGTGTGTCTGTGCTTTTGGGGGTGGTGTGAAGTACTACACCATGATGAAGAAAGCTCCCTCGAGAGCACGTTGAACTTGATATCTCACCATCCCATCCCCTTCATATGTTTTTTTTTATTCTTCTTCATCATTTAGTGTTCAGGGAAGTTGGGCACAAAAAAAATAGAATGAGTGCAGATGAGTTAAAATCTACCATGTGGGAGGGAGTGGGAAGCGGAGACATATAAAAATGAATAAAATGACAATCGCATGAGGAAATTTGTGTATAGAGTGTGTCTGGCGTGCCATGGAGGGATGGGAATTTGTGGAGGGATGGTTGATGATGAAAATTGTGAGATGGTGAAACCAAATCTTGACTCACCGCGTCATAAATAATAATTAATCTTCATCACATCAGCAAATATTATACAATCGTCGATGGATGGTCGACGTGACAGGGATCTTATGATGGAGGTCTTCGATGTGTGGGAATGTTGAGTTGTGGGCGGAAGAAGCTGCCACAGGAAGGAGATTCGTGGTTTGAAGGATGAGCAATTTTGAGTACTTTTCACTTCTGGGGTGTGCTTTGGAGAAATTTCTCCCTCAAATATAACTTGCCTAATAATATTAAAATAATGTTATTAAACTCATGCCTAAAGAGCTTCTCACATCAAATAACTTTAATGTTCTACAACAAAAAGTTAGGTTATGAAATTGCCATTGTGATGTTATAATTCCTTAACAGAAAGATAATATTTAAACAATTTAACACTTTGGCCAATACCTTTCTAAAATTTCTACACTTGTCCCAAACGGATAAGCAATTTAATTGTAGTGGAAAATTTTGTAGAAAGATATGGAAAAATGTATTTTATAAACTCAAATCATTTCAAATTTGGCTACTTTCACGTAACTCAGTAATAAAGGTAATAAAGCACTCGCAGTAAAAATTTTGAAATTTGGTATCACTCTTCTTGAGTGATGCCTCCCTATCTATAAATAAAAACTGGATGAAAAAGCGTCCTAGCTTTGCAGGATACTCTGAATCACTAGATAGAGTTTTCCGTGAATTGTATTTTCGCACGGTTATCAGCTTGATACGATCACTATAAAATAACAACGATTAATTAAAAAAGAATGCTCAAAATAAAAATGAAAAAAACAGATGTAAATATTTTCAAAAATAAAAAAACAATTACCTGTACTTTACCGATTTAGTATCGATTGGAACCGCAATGCAGTCGGGTTTGAATTTTCAAAACCTTTTAAAATTGTCCAAATTTGAGAAAATCGAGTGAAAATTTAACCGCCTATGGAGCGATTGACTTTTGACTTTCGAAAATTCAAAATAGCGAATTTTTCGGTAATAGGCCTGGGCTACCTCCAAGACATATCTAAAAATGAAGGAAATCTGAGGGTTTTATTTTAAGAAATTACAAAAACCATGATTCTGGACGGGAAGAAGTAAGTTGGGGAACGAAAAAGGAAAAACTTGAGGGTCATTGAAGACCGAAAGTCAATATCTTGAACTTTTTAAGCTCTAGATCGGTCACAAGTTGAATAGAGTAATTTTTATATAGAGGGAGGTGGGGCTACTTTGAGCTGTGGGGCTACATTGTTATACGATTTTTTAACATATTTCTAAAGGAAACTTGGTTTCAAGATGATGTAATTTGGATAGACAATTGTGGATCTAAATAAAATAATTTGAAGGCCTAGAATTAATTAGAAATAGGCGAAAAAATCGTATAACAATGTAGCCCCACAGCTCAAAGTAGCCCCACCTCCCCCTACTGCCCTCTGTTTGAATCTAAACAGTAAAAAAACCTCTTTGAATTACATACCAGATAATAGTCTTTATTGCATTTTTTTCTGCGCTAAAGAATTATCTACTATTTATATGCTAAAATATGAGCTCTGAAAGATTGAGTATTTTGAAATTGAGCCATTGCTGTATAGGCCTAATTATCTTATACACTAAAAGAGAAATCCAAAAAAGTTAAAATAACATTCCGGAAATGTTAATTTTACTCTGCAGTATTGATCCAAAATCGGTGTAAATATTACCCTTTTTAGGTGTATTAGGGGTTAAAGGTACCCTTCTTCATGTTAATTTTACTCTTAATAAGGCGTAAAATTAACATTAAAAAATGTTGATATATTTTTACACCTAAAAAGTGTTAAATTTCTGAGGAAAAAATGTTAATCGCTTCCTCTTCTTTTCTCAGTATACTTACTATCAGTTGGTAAATTAATTTAAAAAATATTTGCAACTGGTAGTGGACGGAAGGGACGGAAAATTTAGAACCTTCATGATTTTAGGGAAGCGTTCTTTATTTTCTTCTTTTTATTCTTCTACACTCCTTATTGCTCAAGAATAAAAAAGAAAAAAATCAAGGAGGGTCTGAAATTTTACGACCACTGTCAGTTATATCCCATCTATCCGACCAAACCGAAATTTTTACGAATACGGTTTTAACGAATTCAAGTGAATATAAAAAGAAAGACTGATTTAAATTTTGGGAGATTCATGATTGTTCAAGATAGTCAAAATTGTCTTCTGAGATAGCAAAAAACCGGCTCAAAATTTAATTATTTTCCATATTCCTTACCCGAATCTCTTAAAACTTTGAACGTGTAAAGTGGCCCCTATCGCAAAATAAATTTGAAACCTAGATCAATTTTATCTTGAATGATATCGAATTTGGAAATTACTGACTTGACACATTTTACTCTACGTGTTCCTCAAATTGCATGTTCTCTTTATTTTAAAAGCCTTTTTGGTTCCAAAATACTATTTATAAATGTTTTACCTATAGAAATTCAAAATCAACTTAGTTATATAAGTCAACATCGTGTTTATATATGTACATTTTCCAGCTACTATTCCCGCAATAATTAGAGTATACACAATTATAAGGCGATCAAAATTAATTTATGCCTCCCAAATTCAGCACCATTTAGGTGCTCTTTTAATAAACATTTGGCACACACAAAAATGATACACTTTGTTTGAGATGCGACATGCGGAAAAGCAGAGGAAATCCTAACCGTAAAATCGTTAATTTTAATTGTCAGTTAATCAGCCCTCACTTCACTGTTCCACGAACCCATTCAAATGCCATCTCCATGTGTTTGGATTTTGGGTGAGATTGTTTGGAGAGAAAAGGTGTATTATTCAATAAACTTCCGCATATGCGTCGTCGCAGAATTTCAGGAGTAAAAAAGAATCCATCCAATATTTGAAGGGTAAAACGTTTAAAGAATGTCTTATATGTATTTTCGGCAAAAATTCCTTCTTTGAAGCTTTTGCCATTCTTACTCCCTTATGATGGTATTTTTATGAGTTGTGTTATATAAATAATATTTTAAGCTTCTTTAAGAAAGAAAATTTAGTGTGTGAGTAAACTTTGATCCTTTCAAATTTAATCTTCTTCACGTAAAATTCTCAAAATAGAAAAATGGGCTTTCCACAAAGCTCGATTTAGCGGAAAACGGTAAAAATGAATCCTTTCACCTGTTTTACTATAAAAAAAGTATATAAAATATTCAAGAGAATAATGAACAGGTGGAGGTCTGAATATTAATGTCCACTTTATCTTAAGGAACTCACTAGTTATCACGTTATCACAATATTTCAAATCTAAAGAAGTTTTTTTTTTTATTTTAAAATTAAGACCTTATTTAATCTAAAGAATATTTCCAAAAATTTAGAAACTGTTCAAAATTTTAAATATCAATGAGGCTGTTTACACTGCTGCATTAGGTTGATATTTAATTGACCCAAAATCGGATTTATCACAATTCAGTTTCAATCTAATGCGACGATGTAAATATCATCAATGAAACTGCTTAGATTGGTGCCTAACACATTAAGACTGATTTATCCTAAATTCCGATTTTGGAACAATTCAATCTCAATCCAACGCGGCGGTGTAAATAAACCCAGTTATTTCTATGACAAGGTAAACTCTTTGAAACATCATTACCTAATATTTTGACTCTTGAGGACCAATATTTAAAGAAAAAAAAAATTGTTATCTACCACTACTGGTATGCTTTTCAATACGGAATCTCAGATTTTCGATTATTTTAAGACTTGGGATTAATTCCAGGCTTATGATGTTAAACAAAGTTCCGAATTTCGAATCCCGGGATACAGTTAACATAATTTTCCTTTCTCCATTCTATGGAGCGAACCAAGCCCCTCGCAAGTAACCTGCGGAGTTGAAGCCACCTTCTCATACTTCCACTTAAAATCTTTCGTAAAGAGAAATTCTTTCGTATTATAAGATCTGATACTGTGTTAAGGGATAAATATACTAGATTAGTGTTTAAATACATTTTCCCTCAGAGCGCCGTGAGCTGAGTCCGAGATTATAATTTATGAATTGACTTTAAATAATTCCATATAAAAAAAAAATAACTGGGAAGGGTTTGGAAAGTACAGTATATAATTGCACAGCTAGGATTTCAATACAATTTTTAAAGTTTTTCGATCTTTCGATTATTATCATTTTTTAATTTAGACAGAAAATTTCATACGGTTTGTAGATCCGGTTTTAGCTTTAGAAACCTATTGTACTGAAGATTATACAGAATTTTAGAGTGTCGAGGTCTTAAAAGACAACTTTCGTAGATTAGTCATTGTCCTGTGTTAATGTTCTTGCACTTAACCTTAAAAAATCACAAGAGAAATGTAATTGTAGCCACATAAGATGCCCCTAGCGCTTTTTCAAGCAATTTTTATATCTCTGACCATGCGAAAAACCCGTCTATCACAACTATTTGCTGGGTCACTAACTTCGCTAATAGCGGACTGTAGGCATGGTTCGCACAGAGTGAACCTTCAAACAACGCAAATTTTCTCTTTGTTTACAAAGAGCCAGTTCGTCATTTCTTAGCCATAAGATAGATAATTATTAAGCTCATGAATCGTGATGAGAAATGGTAAGTCAGTTCTTTGCAAACAAAGAAAAAAATCGCATTGTTTGAAGGTTCACTCTGTGCGAACCATGCCTACATTCCGTGCTAGATGATCGACTTTGATCTTTTGAGAGCTACAGTCCATTACGATTTTTACGCATTGGATGGGAAGCATTGTTTTCCTTTTTTGACTTGACTAATTCGATTTCTAGTCATGTCTCATTTTATGGTATCAGATGCTTGAATCACGTTCGTCTCTGGAGCACTTATTCTTTTACATCAGACAATCCTGAATCACCATCGTTCTCGAACTGTCAAGTTTATATGCGGACCCTCATGCACGAGTTGACCTTTTGTGAGAGATTGTTTAAGACCTTTCTATCTAAGAGATCTTTTAAGATTGATGGTAGGCTACCATTGGTAGCTTCTTATCAATATCGTTGTGTTAGCACTATCTTCTTCCCAACGATGGTTCAACATTCCGTCGATATTTTAATTGATATTGTAGATATTTCTCGGAGCGGCGCTGATTTCTCCTAAGAGCCTTCCTAGTTATTTTAGTAAAGTTGACTCGATTTTTCCATAGTAAACTTAGTGTGCTTCTCGATTTTTGTACTCATGTGAGAAACTCTCGAATAGCAGAATATGCCCGATAGGCTCCTATAGTGTTAACCTGTGAGTTACTCTTTCTGGAGGGGTATTGTAGAGAGGTTTAGTATAGACAGTTGGTTTATGTTGGATCGCCGTAGGGTACAGATCATTCGGAGGAACGCTGAAAGCTCTGGATCAACACTGGTGAATAAGGCTCTTATATACGCGATTGTCTTAAGGGTTTCCACCCTTATGCCCTAGACACACTTACGACTTAAACCGAGAGACGGCTTAGTAGAAAATGATGGAAAAGTAGTTTAACCGTTATCGCGAATATAATTGCGCTAAGTCGTCTCTCGGCTAATCCTCAGGTCTGTCGAAGCCCTTATAGTTTCTCTCAACGGATCTAACAGTTATTATTTAATATCAAAAGATGGATAAGTTTAGACAACGAGTGAATCTTAAGCGACAGATCGGCTGATAAATGCTAATAATTATAATTAACGTGATCAGCTAACTGGAGCCGATCGGTCTCCATGATCAGCTGATCGGTACCGATCGTTGTCCAACATCGGTTAATTGGCAACCATAGGGAACCGTTAGTGGCACATTTGTTTACTCCCTATTAGTATGTCCCCTTTGTTCTATTGAATTTCAAATAAAATACAAATTGCCAGATTAAAAAACTAAAATTGAATTTGAGAACACTTTCAATCCCAGATTATTTTGTGTAATATAAATGTTGACACTGTCGAAGAGCTTTTAATCTTTCACCTTAACAATTCCATAGTGTGTGTAGGTGGTAGAATTAAAGGCGAAAAGGGAAAAGCATAAAAGACTAATAAAATGAGTGACCTTTTGCCCCATGGTTTCATTACATACACTAATAAATTTGTCCACGAGAGTACAGAAATATCTTCTGACCTCTCCAGCCATTACATGAAAAATTTTGCACTGTCCCAATTTTTCATCTTCCCACGCACAGTTTTCCATATACCGTGAATCTACTAATCTTTACTCCACGTCACACTAATTTAATTTAATTGTTCCAACCCTTTTCCGGGGTGGTGGATAGCCATCACGGACAAAGTGTGGCAGGAAAATAGACTTTTTTCTCATACTGGGGAATGTAAACTATAGTGAAGCTTTTTGGAATAAATAACAAAACAGGGTAGAAAATTAATTTTATAAAATGTCATAAATCTCCTGTGCAATTAACACTAAATTAAATGGAAGCCAAATACGGAAATTTTGCTACAAAAATTTTCATTTCTCCTCCCCATTCCCAATTGTTTGGGGGAAGGGCTAAAGATGGTCCAGCTGGAAAAACAAGCAAAAGAACAATCTCCTTTTTGACTCCACTTTGTACGTCTCCTTTTCCGTTCTTTTGGGAATACTCATTTTCCTTCTTTTTGACCCATCTTCTTAAGGGTTTCCTCTCAGTTTTTTTTTTCCTCTATCTCCATCTTCTTGTTTCTTATTCCTTCACCTTTTCACTCACATTGTAACAGTCACCGGAAGAATAAATTGTGCCCTGTGTGTTAATTTCCTGGGATTTTTGCCAAAACAAGATTCCTATCCCACCATCCTCGTACTCCTCCATCTTCCACAGAATTTTCTTTCATTTCTCTGCGCACTTCTACCAATTTCTGCCTTCATATTAAGTGAAATTTCTCTCCACTTAAGTCCAAGTGTAGCGTGTGGAGATTAGGATAGAAGACCATATTTCTTCTCTTGGAATTGATTTCACTTGACATTTTCTGCTTCTGTTTCCATTTCTTTTTTTTTTTCTTTATAAACGCTGCTTTTGGGGAATATTTCAATACAGAATTCTGAGAAAGTAATAAAACCAAAATGCGGGACAAAAGACATAGAATTGAGTCCCAAATTATGTCTACTTGAAGCACTAGATATGCTTTCTATTCAGCTAAAGACAGATTTTAGTTAGGTCAATTATTTTTCATGTTTAAAATAATCGGTATTGGTAAAAATTGGTATAGGGGCAGGCTTTCGAGCTTTGCACGCAAACACTTTCTTCGGATACTATATTTTTGCCATATTCTCCAATGATTGACCTATTTAAGGCAATATCTGCGACTCAAAATATAAGTCGAACAACTCAATTTTTTACAAAAATCTTTTTATTTGCTTTTTGGATACCTTTTTATACACTCTACCTTCCCTGTGATTATTATACTTGAAAGATAATTATTTTCAAAATATAAATTTCAAATCAAAAAAATTCTGCATGTATAATCTCAGCTTCAAATCGTTCTCTTGTAAAATTTGCCTACTGCGCGTTATTCGTTTCTTATTCTGAGCAATCGATATATTTTAACAGTTAGTCTTATGTCACACATTTTCTGAAAAACTTAAGTCCGATTTATTAAAGGAATATAGGGTGGAGTAACCACTTATCGCCATGTTTAGTAAAAAACGGGAATTAATTTTACTATAACTTTTGAGCCCTTATTAAAAGATAACTCAAATTTGACACAAGGTTACTTATGTGTATTGGCTACAGATTCATGAAAACAATAGTCCTCCAATTTAACCTGGGACTACTTAAAAAACTGATTTTTATTAACAATGCAAGGATAACCACTTCGTCGCCACTTTTTACCACCTTTCGCCAGTTCTGTAACCACTTCTCGCCATCCATTTGGAAAGGTTCAAACTCAATTGTTTTTGGCAATATTATGCAAAGATTACATTCAATATTTGTCTTTCCTCATGATCATCCTATTATTACTCATTTTAAATGATTTTTCTTCGCTTTTATGGCGTCTACACACTAGTAGAATTTTTTTTTAAAATGCCTTTTTTTTAAATTCTGACGTTTCTGCCTATAAGGATAGGGGAAATTTTCTTTAAAAAGGCATATCAAACTATTTGACTATTGCATAAAGTAAACAATCCAGATTTGACAACTGAGAATCTACGAAGTGAAGTTAGCGTCGCCTATTGAGAAGAGATGGTGACAGGTGTCAAAATCATTCCAAAATATTACCACTTTTCGCCATGCCTCATTTTTATATAAATATAATATAAAATGAAATATTAATTAACTAAATACTAATTTTATCTATTCCACAAGTATTATTAAATATTCAATAGACAAATTATTTATCCAAATAGGGTAAGTGTGCCAAATTTCGGCATAGTTGCATGCAAGCGTCAAAGTTTCAAGTTTGAAATGTAATATTTTAAATACAAATTGATTTTTTCTATTCTTTCTTTTGTAAGAGTGTTGCTTGGAACCTTGTAAAGAATTTACCGTCTTTATTTACTTTAAAATCACTCTTAATACATTTTAAAATGAATTAAAATATAGACATAGCGTTGGTGCACTATTTCGGCCACCTTCATTCTCATAGTTCCTTGCCCTTCAGGAATTTTTACAATATCTTTTTCACGTCATCTCGTTTGTCGAAGCTACATTTTTTGTTAATCTTTTGCATTGTATAATCTCTAGAGGACGTGAAATGTAAAAGTTCATGAAAATTCGAGGAACAAAAAAGGTGGCCGAAATTGCAAGCTGGCCGGAATTTGGCACACTTACCCTAGGTACATTTTGCTTGATGAAAATTTGATGACACTTAGTATATTGGATAAGAAATATTGGATTCGATGCACTTGCTTAAAATATTGCTTTAAAAAATGCTCAAAATCGTAAATTCAAAACAAATAATTACTCTTTTTCGACTCTATACGTAGCAGCAGTAAAAATAAAAGTAATTTTGCGGCTTATTTATTTCATAAATCGCGAAAAATAGCGATTTCAATTTAAGTGGCGAAAAGTGGGGCACTGACGAGAAGTGGTAATTCCACCCTAATGGGAAAATATGAATGTGTTTGTACAAAACCTGAAAGCTTTCCACTACTGAACCTAGTTATACTAAAATATACATCATAGATTGTACAGGGTTTTTCTAAAAGTTTCTAAACGCTAGAATAACCCCTTTATTTTGTTTGCATTTTACAGTAGATTCTATAAATAAACGTAGTTCATGGGCATACATAGTATTCTACTATTCTATTGCATACTTGCTTTCATAGATGGCACTGCAATAATTTCTCTTATTTTACAATGACTTTCTCTAAACATAAATGGAGCAAATGTATTTAATATTTAATTCCCTACAACAAAATACAGAAAATGTGAGATATTTTCCCAGAGAAAGAAGTAACAAAGAAAATGTAAGGGTTATGTGTGCTTGAATCTTGAGTGCTCTAGCGTCGGTTGTTAGTGGGTGAGATCCAATTCAAGTAGCATCAAAAGACAACTCAACGTCGTGGAAGATACCACGAAGACCACACGGCTCATTATTATATAAGAATCAATAATTCCGGAGTACTCAGAAGAGCTCTTCCATCCTCCATCCCCCCAAAGAAGTCGAGAGACAGAGACCAAAATCGCAATGCTGCTGTCTCTCACTTTGCGTATCTGTGGGAGAAAGTTTAATGTGTCGTTCTTGGGAGGAAAACCCAAACACACACATTCACCACCTTCTTGAGGGAAGAGATTTTTCCTCCTTGAGCTTGGGAAATCCATCGAGGAAAACTTAATATGAAGGAGACACCATATATAGTTTTATTCTCTCTCTCTCACACTTTTTGGTGTTCCTTTTTCGGATGATGCTTAGAAGTCAAAGTGTGGAAAGAAAAGCCAAGGAAAACTAAATCCATGTACTTGCGGAAGGACTCAGCCAAAGGAGGGTGAAAGTCTTTCTTATGGGGCAAAACTCTGAAGGAGCAAAAATGGAGGAAGAGAGAATGAAACATCGTTTTGGGATGAAATCTGTGCACTTTTCGATATTCTTGGGGCCCTCCATTCAAACTCACACCCTGGAAATTATTTTGCCACGACACACGATATTTCTCCACCCCACAGAAGAAAAACTTCCGTCACACTCAACCAAGCTCCAAATATAGCCAAAGACTTCCCTCATTTCATTGGTACGAGAGGAGTGTGTTGATGCTGCGAGAGAGGGATTATTGTTACGATTATGATTATTAGAATGTACCAGGGAGTTGAAAATTGGACTATTTTTTTTCCTTCGAGCACACACGCTTCCGCCCCCAAAATGACTTGGAGGGTAGAGACAAAAAAAAGGATCTCTCTTGCTACCCATGCTCTTGTATGCAATTTCACATTATAAGTGCTCAGAGATTACGTTCTGGTTTAAGGGAAAAATCCTGATATGCGTTCAATCCCCTTTTTTTCTTATCCCCAGAAGAGATATTGGATCCTCAGACTGTGGATTAAGATAAACTCTTCTTTTTCTTTTCTTGCAATGGTTGTTTAAGATAAATAGTTTTTTTTTTAAATAAAATATCAGCCAGTGGAAAATAATTCTTTCCAATATGGAGGAATATTATCTAGCTATACATTGTGTATATTTCTCAGCATTCTGACAAATCAATCGGTAAACCATTTTTGGTTTTCGGTCTTCGGACTACAAACCAATTTTCCTAAAACGCTTTCCCTTTCTATTTTACTTATAGAATGAACTGAATGAATGAGTTAGTTCATTAATAAACTCCTAGGATCCTTTCCTTTTAACCAATGAAGCCTTTAACACTAAGGGCAATTTTTTACAAAAAAAAAATTTTTTTATAAGGAAAAATCCACTATTATTGCAGGCGGAAACGTAAAATTTCTAATTAAAAAATGTAATTTTTGGTAAAAATTGGTTCAACCCAAAATACCGAAAGCCAAAATCCCGAATTCTTAAAAGTGTCATACACTGAGAGAAATCCGAAAAAGTTAAAACAACATTCCGGAAATGTTAATTTTACCCTGCAGTTTTGATTCGAAATCGTTGTAAATATTACCCTTTTTAGGTGTATTGGGGTTAAAGTTATCCTTTTTCATGTTAATTTTATCGTTAAAAAGGTGTAAAATTAACATTAAAAAATGTTGATATATTTTTACACCTAAAAAGTGTTAAAGTTATGAGAAAAAAAAGTTAATCGCACCCTCTTTTTTTTCTCAGTGTAGCTACTCCCACGATTAGGGTAACATGTTGTATTTCGGGACACTTTTTAGCATTTTCAAGTTTCAAACAGCTTAACGACTTCTCAAATAATTTTTTTCTTTGTTGAGACAAATATTTATGTTCCTTATGCTATCCAGAATAAGATTCTTACCGAAAAATGTTGAAAAATGCAACATTTTTTTATACAAAATAGCAAAAAAATGTAAAAAAGTAAGAGTGGTATATTTCGGGACAGACAAAAATCGCAGTTATGCAAATAAATTTCACCGAGCCTGATTATTTACTTTTAAGTAGAAGTTCTAAACTTCACTCTTTCATAAAAATGTTGTTTAAATTTCACTTTTAAAGTGACAAATCGAAAAAAACTAAACACCGTTTGTGTTGACATCTACAAAATTGACCACACTGAAGGTTTTGTAAAAGGTGTTTATGTTTATCTGATACGTAAAGAGCTTAATGTCCTGAGCTTAATTCTGTCCTGAAATGAACCTTGTCCAGAAATACCACGCGTTACCCTATACCCGCGCTTGCGGGAGGAAAAAGGAAATTTTCTGTGGCTTGGGAAATTATTCTACACATTATCCTCTATATAATTTCACCCCTTTCACGATTTTGAGCTTTCGGAATTTTGGCTTTCGGGATTTTTGCTTTTGTTATTTAGCTGCCTCCGACTACATAAAATGCAAACAATATGATTTTAGATAATTTTTTTTTAAGTAATTGATACACAAATTGCTGTCAGAAGAAAACGTGTCGACTTTAGCCCTTCAATGACATATCAAAAATTTTGTTTCAATTTTTCGGGCACGGAAAGTTTATCATCCCGTCGATTTTGATAAAATTTTCCTTATTTTTTTTCTTATTTAAATTATAAATGACAAATTCTTTTCTTAGTCATGCTGCCTTTACTATTTCATTCGGCTAATGACAATGCTTAACCAGATGAGCTTAAAAAATGTTACCAATTTATTTTCTTTTATTTTCAAGCACAAGGCAAGGCGCGATTCGAACCAGGAGTTGACTTCATATTTTTAGACTTGCTTTCCAATTCAGATATCATAGCTGATTGATGATGATGACTGATTTAGCTAATTAAAAAATAAATTAAAAAAGATTCTAAACTGTTTTCTCAATCAAGGATATCAAAGTCATTAGCAGATTACTGATTAGTCGCTGATTAATTATATCAGCAATCTCTCATAAAGGCCATTACGCTAATTAAGATAATTTGACACTTGAACATAAAGTAGTAGTTCAGATATTCTACAACTTAACACGTACTGAATGGTTTTAGAATATTTCTGTTAAATAAATCTAGAATTAGATTTCAATCAAAAAGTAAATTCCAAGATCTTTCCAACGAGCGAGCCTTTACAATCCTTGACCTTCAAAAAGCGTTAAAAGCACGAAACATCCGCTTCGATAATCTCTAATACATATCCAAAAATGAAAAAAAATCATACTAGGGTAACGTGTGGTATTTCGGGACACTTTTTAACACTTTCAATTTTTAAATAGCTGAGCGACTTCTCAAATTATTTTTTCTTTGTTAATACAAATATTTATGTTCCTTGTTCTATCCAAGAAAAGATTCTTATCGAAAAATTTTGAAAATGCGTAATTTTTTATACAAGGGACAAATTAAAGTGGCTATTATGCAAATAAATTTCACTAAGCCTGATTATTTACCTCCGAGTAGAAGGTTCAAACTTCACTCTTGACTTTACTTTACTTTACTGAAATATCACACGGTAGGGGAGACAGGGGTAGAATTAGCCAGCAAATGAAGCTTTCGTTTTCACACATAATTTGTAATAAAATGGTAAAGTCTGCGTAATGTTTTTATACCCCATAAGTTACACTCGGATATTAGCTTTAGGAGATTGTGTAGTTCAGACCTGTAGTTTCCTTAATTTTCCTTCGAGAAGAAAATTAAAAAACTAAGGCACTTTGGCTAAATGTTCCCCGGTTCGGGGAACATATAGCCAATTTCGGGGCAAATGTAGTCACGAATTTTTTCAACACAACATTTACATTGGATGTACCAAATACTATTCCGTTTGATACTCGGAAACTCACTAATGTTACGCGAATCACTTAAATTTGTAAGAAATTACTTGAAATAACTATTCCACACCTTTTTGTAATCGAGTCACAAATGATTGCAAAATTCGCAGAAGAAATAAATTTCACCACTTTGCTGACATATGGTAACACTAGAAGGAGTGGTGAATAAGATTTTATGAACTTCCTCACCTAAAAATTATTTAGCGGTAAATTGCGAAAAATTAAAAAAAAAATAAATAGGTTAAATAAACAACAAATGATAATCATGTTTCCTCTTTAATTCCATTTATTCCTCTTCTTTTTTAATGATAGGAATGGTAGGGAGATTCTCCTTCTCCACTTTAACTTTCCTTTTCGGGTTTTTATTCTGAGGTTTTTTCTTTACCTTTTCTTCGTTTATCTACAGTACCTGCTGCTTTTCTGGTGATCTTCCTTCTTCTTCTGGAGTTCCTCCTTCTTCTTCTGAAGTTCCTCCTTCCTTCTCTTTTCTGGACTGCCGGTTAAAATAGTGGACTTTTGTCCCCTTTTCCCCACACTGGTTAATGGTTAATGCCAATTTATTGGCATCCTGCGGTCAGATTTTGTGGCAAAGTTGTACGCCAACTCACGCATTTCTTCCTTGGTTAAACCGTTGTTTAACTTCGAAGATTTTATTAAATATTCCTCCAAAACATTTTCTTCCTCAGTGGTGAAAATTTGTCTGGAGGAATATTTTGAGGAATACTTCGACTTTTTTAGTCCCATTCGCAGAGGTACCTCAACCATTTCTTTTTTAAACCTCTTCATTCAAAGAGATATGGTGGTTCTATTGATTCCGTAGTACTTCGAGGCTTGCCGGATACTTTTCTTCCCCTTCCGGATGTCTTCGATTGCATCTCTCATTTTTTCCTCCGAAATCACGGCTCGGTCGGTTTTTCTTGTGTAAGTTCTCATTTTTGACTGGAATAGAAATCAACGTCAATAGAATAAAAGAAAACACCCACGACCGAAACAGTTTTCTTAATTCTGCAAAATTTTTGTTTATAATTTTTGCACTAGCCATAAAGTGAGGTTAGGTTACAACACAAAACTACTGTAAACACTTTTCATGCAAATGTACATGCGTAAATTATATTATTGGACAATTACAAAGACCTAAAAGAAGTAAAAATCTTTTAAAATAGTACTTACAGAGTCACTTTTTAATAAATTTCCAATCACGAAGCTCACAGTAAAAAACACCTCCAATCGTTTTGACAACCGGTTTTTCACCTCTAGTAATTAGAGGTGCCCTCTGTTATTCCCCATATTGGTGTTGCCAGTGTGACAGGCTACATCTGCCCCAAAAGTCTGGCTATATCTTCCCCGAGGACTGTTTAAGTGATAATAATTATACATATAAAAGGAGGTTTGGATCCTCAAAGTCAAAAATATCTGATAATTAACCCTAATGAACCAGGAACAAGATAATGCCTCAATATATAATTTAAAAATTCAGATGTTCAATTGGCAATGCAAAAATATACACAACGAAATTACAGTTTTAGGTCGATTTTATAAAAATGCTTATAAATTGAAATATAGGAGACCTAAGCTGATAAATATTTTAGAGAACATAGGAATAGGCGTCTAAATTGATTTAGCAATAGTTTTCATAACATTCTGTTTAAGATAGACTTGAAAATTGCACTGTCTATTTCTACCCCTGGCTATTTCTACCCCGGTCTCCCCTACCCTATAAGCAAAAAAAATCATTTGCTGAAAGAAAAGTCCTGGAATTTGAGTTCACGATTTCACAAAATTTAATATAATATATGACATATTCTTTTGACTCTTTTGAGAAACTTTGATTTCCTGCGAAACTCTGAACTATTCACACAAATGGCGATTAGTTATCAGAAGCCATTAAAAGCTTTCTTGGAAGAAGCTTATAATATTTAACCTATGAATAACCGCAGATTTTTTTTAGACTTTTAAACATATCAGCTGAATCTCTAAATTGATCCATTAAGCCGATTTATGTAGGGTCCATTAAATACCCCATGTGATTATCTCTAACTATTTGACTTTTAGGTCTCGTGATGGTTAGATTGATAAACACCGTAACTCACTTATTCAAAATTTTTGTGATTCGAATATACTTTTAAATAGACGACAAAGCGTCCCAGCTTTGCGGAGTGCTCGAACTCACGAAAAAAACTGATCGTGAATTATTTTTTCGCAAGCACATTTCAGAACGTTTTAACATGAGTAACAAGCATACAGACAAATAAAAAAGTAAATCCGAAAAAGGTATATCACACTGAGAGAAATCCGAAAAAGTTAAAATAACATTCCGGAAATGTTAATTTTACCCTGCATTATTGATCCAAAATCGGTGTACATATTACCCTTTTTAGGTGTATTGGGGGTTAAAGTTACCCTTTTTCATGTTAATTTTATTCTTAAAAAGGTATAAAATTAACATTTGAAAATGTTGATATATTTTTACACCTAAAAAAAAGTGTTAAAGTTATGAGGAAAAAAAGTTAATCGCAGCCTCTTTTTTTCTCAGTGCATTTACGGATACATTACCGTTTAAGTCCGATGAAATCTGGTTAAAAATTTCAAGATCTTAAAAAAAAATTGAATTTAATAAAATCGATTAGAAAAGAGGCCCTCAAAAGCTGTTAAACTTTGATCTTCGAAAATTTCTTGATTCGAATATGGCTTGACTACCTCCAAGCCATATTCGAAAATGAAAAAATATTCTAGGAGCCGTTTTCGAAATAAACCAAAAACATGGGTTTTAAAGGGGTAGGACGGGGTGGGGAGTAAAACGAAAAAAGACTGTCCTAGATGATATTGATTAATGTTGGGAAGGTGGTGAATGGGGGGGGTCGTCTAAGATCGGAAGTTGATATGTCGTACCGTTTGGCCTCTGGCTGTGTCACAGTCACAAATTGAAAAAAAGTGGATTGTATTATAATTGCTTTCTCTTTGATTTTGAGCAGTAATAATTGGATCTCTTAAGGGTAAAAGGATAACATTTTGAAGGATAAACAAATAGAGGGATTTATATTGTGGTTTAAATCCTAAATCCTAAAGTAAATCCTAAATCACTTCTGCTCAAGCCAGATAATGTACTATTTTATGCACATTCCGAGTGCATTGAGCAGCAAAAACCAACTTAGAATAAGCATGAACATGCGATAGCCCCCTTGAAATATTTATTTGAGCCCTATTAATAGTTTTGAATTTGACATTTTTGGCAGTTTGTAAATTTGTCTAAATTTGGCTTTGCGCTGTTTTATTGTTTGTCAGCAAAAGACAGACAGAATTGTGGCAATTATAGAGAATTGAAAGACAAGTCTGATTTATTTCGTGACACACCCGTTGCTGACTCTTTTGCTGGAACCTCATTCTCATCCCCGATGAAAAAAAATAGCCACCCTCATTGGTGCAAAAGTGTGTCTGTGAGGAAGAAAGATGATTGAATGAAATTTTGTTGTTTCCTTCCTCACCCAGCAACTTCGACACTTTCACCCAATAGTCTTCATTCTTCTTATGCTCGAGGGAGAGTATCATGCAGAAAAAAAAATTATTAAGAGGATGGGTATATAAAACATTTTCCCAAGTTTGCAAATTTCATATTTTTCCCCCTTGAGCCTCGAGATGGGGCAAAAATACTTCTCCTTTTGGCATTTTTCCTCCTCATCTGGGTGGATGTCTCTATAGTGGTTGGGGTAGAGGAGGTGATATTGTGATATTCAATGGATCATAGCATCTATCAATTTAATTTCACTGGAAAATTTCGTCATGTCCATGTAAGAAAAGTTTTCATCATCAATTGTCTCTTCTATGCTCTAGGGACAATCATGTCTTGTTTGTGGTTTTCCTGAGGGCATCATTGTGATGTTCAGTGAGGAAGGGGGCTTCTGGCAAGAAAATTCACCTAAGGAGTATATTAATTTAATATTAAATTTTGAAAAGGAGCGATGTATAGAGATAGAAAAACGTTGGTCTTTTGAAGATGGATATAATGAGTGCGCGTTCCTGGAAAATGTTGTTTCACCGAGAAAAATGGAATTTATTTAAATTGAATATTTTGCATTTAATGTTAAAAATTCTGGGTAAATATTCGAATCAATTGACTTTTCTTTCAATACAAACGAAATAATTTTGATTTTGAAAGTAATCACAATAATTTCAAATATTTTTGCATTCATACGGAGAATAAATAATTTTTCTTTTAGCGCGAATGTTTAAATATTTGAAATAAATACCTCAGCTTTTGAATCAAAGATAATATATGGTAAAAATAACAATTATACATTGAAAATGAAAAACTACACATTTATATTAAATGTGCAACGGTGTGTTGTCAAAAATAAAATTTTACTTTTGATTTAAAAGTACTGTTTTATGAAATCAAATGCAACAAGCATTTATTTAATGGGTAAAATTTAATATTGACATTTTTGTATACATCCTAATATTATCTGTATTTATTTCAAATGAAAAAAACTTTTTAAACAATTGTTTCAAAATTTTATTTCAAATGATTTTTTTTCTATCTAAACATTAAATGACCAAGTATTAAATTGAATTGTGAGAAACTTTTCTGTATAAAATATGCATTTCATTTAAATGTAAAAATGAAATAACTTTGAGTAAATATTTGATACGAATGGTTTTCGTCGTTAAATATAAATAACAGTGGTTTTTACATTTACTGCAGTCGTCATAATTTGAAAAATTATTCATTTAAATTAGGGTGAAAATTAAATTCCTTTCATCATAAATATCAATACGTTTTAAGTGAATAACTACTTATTCTAATCGAATACAATATGTAAAAATAATTACATTTTATTATTTAAACTTAAACTTTAGCCAAATGAAACAACATGTCATTTGCAACTAATTTCACATTTTCGTAAAAACCCTCTTTTTTGTTTTCTCAATAGCTTGGTCTCTATGGCATCGATCACGCTCAAATTTCAGTATGTTATAGCTGGGCCTTAGAGCTTCGACTAAAAAAAAAAAGCAAAACTTCCCGGGCTAGAGTCAAATTATTTTTCTTTAAATGGTTATAGCTCCGTTTCTAACTGTCATAATTTTATCAATGAGGGCGTTTTGGTAAAATTTCGTGAAATGCCCATCTCCTTTTAACTTATAAGTTTGTAAAACTACAGCTAGGGGTGCTATAATTAAAAAGAAAACTTTCCAATTTTCTAAGTTAATTAGCTCCGGCTCTGCACGGATCGGGCTGAAATTTTGGTAGAGGGAGCGGATTGAGCTAAAAATTCTTCATGAATCTCTCTTAAACATGCCTAAGAAACTTACTTATGTTATAAAGAATAAGGTAAATACCAATTATTAAAGCATTCTTATTGATTAGGTTTTTTAAATTTTCATTTTAAAAAAATTGAATGAATTTCGCTCTAAATCATCCAAAAATTTAATATTTGGCTGGCGTACACGCACGAACGCAAATGCACGAGGTTCAGTGTATTGTGTTCTTCAAATGACGTGTTTGCATAAAATAAATAATATTAGTTTCTATATGCATTGATTATAACAATTAATAATTTGAATGAAATTTATATTTATTTAGAATGAAAAACCAATCAAATCTAATACTATTTTTTGAATCAATAGCATAAGTATTTGAAAAAAAGGAAATTACATTCAGATCTATGACTGATTTTATCAGTACGGAAAACATTAAAACGAGTCAGTCTTGAAGAAACCGCTGAGTTGAAAAGTTGTCACACAAATTATTTCCAATCTATTTGAAAATGAAAAAAAAACTAAAAAAATGTTAGAGTGAATAAGTAAACTTATAAAGTGGCAAAAATCATCAAGTGATCGACAAAGAAATTTGATAAAGTGTTGGAAATCGTTGGATTGGGTAAGTAAAAAAATATTTGCCAGAAAAGTATTAATCATATTCGGTAAATTAAATTAAATTTATTTCTTCTTTTAAGCTAAAATGGAATGTCAAACTTTTAATTATTTTATTTAAATTTAAAATTCGTCATAAGAATTTTTTATTATTTAATACTTTACTAACGATTTGTAATTTTCAATATTTTTCAAGTTCAATCGATCATCCTGATTGCAAGTCATTGTTGATTGGAAACGTCCGTGAGCAGAAGCTGGAAAATTATCACCATATCTGTTTTATCGAACTACTTTTCTTCAAAAATTCCATCTAGGAGAGACCTAAATAGTATCAAGGTAAGAAAATTGATTTTTTTTTGTAATGCAATAAGAATTACATAATCTGTGAAAGTTAGCATTGATCTTTACAAAGAAATATTGGACCTCGCATAATTTTTTTATTATAAAAATGTTAGTTATATCAACTTATTTATGTTGAATATATATTTTCAATTATCGCTTTGGAAAATATCATACTGGAAAAGTTTTTAATTTCATTTTTATTTTTATTCTTTCTTTTATCAATCGTGGTAACCGTTGAATCCGTTCACTGGGCAAAGGACAATCATTGTCTTTTCCATGGAATTGGAAAAGTGATTCGCAGATAGCAGCAGAACTCAGAGCAAACAGTAAAGGCCGTAAATCTGCAAAACACAACTTAGAAAAGTGAGCGCTGTAATAAAAGTAGACGAGGAGCACTACCACTGATCAAGTAAGTTACATTGAATTATTAAAAGTTCTTAACCGCCATTGGTGAAAAATAAATACTGTAGCCCTACAATTATTACCTGGAATTATAATTATCACCAGAATAAAAAACGAAATTCTACTAAAGTTTTGAGAAAACAAGATTCTATAATCAAAATTATATTTTTTATGATTAACATAAAAGGACATCATATTATACGTATAAGTTTTTTCGAGACTTATTGTTGGGTTCTTTTAAAGATTATGGGATAGGACTATAATTATTTCCACCACTCTATTTTCAATAGCTATTTCCGCTATTTCAATAGATACCATATAGATTCAGATTTTTAATTCCATTTAATTTTATTTTCTGTCTTTCAGATTTCATTATGTCATCGTTTATCTTTACGGGGCAAAAGACAATCAGTCTTTTGAAGTATCTTATTTCTTCTAAAACTGGTATACACAATTGGGAGAAAGCAGAAGAGCATACATCCAAAAGCTGAGAAGAAGACTTCACGAAACTACTAGAAAGTCGTGCAACACCCCATAGAAATTAATGTAATACAATTTTATTGTGAATACACATTATTTATGTCAAATAAATTTATTTTTGAAATCATAGCAAGAGTTTTTTAAATATACCCTGGTACTGTTATATCTACCCGAGAATATTATTTGATTTAATGTGGAGGAACATCAAAGCAAACATATTTGCCATTGAATCTATGGTAAAGAACATTTAAGTATACCAAGGAAATTTTTAATTTTACCCATTGTGTATTTAAATTAATGGTAAATCGTGGTTAAAACAAATATTTCTACTATTGAAACTATGGTAGTGTTACCCAGAAATTTTTGATTCTACCCATGAAAGTGTTTAAAATCCACTTTAGAAATAAAGTGCAAATGTATTTGATTTAAAAGACATGTTTTCTTTTCAAATACAGTGCCATTCAAAATAAATACAAATATATTGTTGTGGCTATGATTACTGCCTTTCAGATCAAATGTAAAAATATTTGAAGTAAAAGTCGTCTGTATTCAAATCAAATAAAACATTAGAAACAAATGTATTTCACCATTGGCTGACGAAAAAAATATATTTTTTTGATTTTACCCAGAAAAACATTAATACTACCCATAAAATTTTTCTCGGTGTTGCAATATCAATTAAAAGTGGGAAGAAACTTATATTAAGGAGTATTAAGTTCTGTCTTTTCATATTAAATTTACTCTCATATACCTTGGCTATATATAAGATGTACATTAAGGAAATCCAGCAAAAGATCGCCAGAAGAGATTCTGGAGTAATTTCTTGTGAATGTCCCACAAAACATTTCTTGCAAAAGTATAGAAGCTTTTGCCCAACACCAAACACAGTCAGGCACACGAAAGATGATTTACTTAGGAAACTTTTTGTCTTCCACCAAAAACCCCTTTTTGGTCCCCCGCTTTTTTTCTTGAAGCTCTCTGTGTGTCCCCTTGAGGCTGAGGCTGGTTTGGTGTTATAGAAAAATGTCCACCTCACACAACATCATACACATCCACATCATTCATCCCCCCCCAAGGCTCAGAATTGGGTGGGTGAAACAGATTTTTCGTGTCAGCAAAACTTTACAATATGACGCACAATTTACCCATTTCATTTGATTTTTCCACATCTTGCTCTCATACCCCCCAAAATAAGGCTAGTGGATGGGGACCTCTTGAGCGATGAAGAAAGGGTTTATCAATTGTGGAATTTGTCAACAAGTTTTCGCCATTGACTTTTATTTCTCTCAATATGCCTCATCTTGTCTTGTTTTATTTGTTCAAGTGCCTTTACTACGGCATTCTCAACGTTTTATTTGCATCTCCATCCCCTGAAACATACTATATACCTACAGTTATGGGAACAATTAGGATCCCTCCAGGGAGCTTTTAGTATTTCGTTGCTCTTATTGAATATTTTATGAAAATATACCTTATCGATCGGGGAAATATAATTTATGGCACAAAGTAACATTTTGATATAATGTGCCAACGTTGAATTCAATTTGGGTGGTATTTTCTAGAAATAAGTAAATTTTGCAAAATTGTTGAAATTTTCAGCAGAAATTATCTCAAGAATAAGTTTATGTAAGTTGAATCACATATTTATGAGTTTCCCATATTTTTTTGCACAAAATTAAGCAGTTTGTTAGGGGAAGATGGGGTTGGTCCACGTAGGATTGGGATATTACTTATGGCCTGTCCATACTTATAGCTTCCTCGAACAAATCTTTATTATATGTCGTAAAGTGATTACGAAGAACCACAAAATTCAGAATATTAGATGTTACGATAGCTCATCAAGGTTTTGTGATTTTACCAAATAATTTTGTGCCAAAAATTTCGACGAGGCCATAAGTATAGATAGGTCATGTAATCCTGCAACTCTATGGCATACAAAAATGTTTTTGCTTTCAGAAAATACTTAGTTCAGTATTTAGAAGTTGTGGTCTTAGTGTTTAGAAATTGAGAAAATATAACAATCTATGTGATATTGCTTACGATTGCGACCAGCAACCTATGAAAATCCTATGATATCCATGAGAAATCCGAACTAGCCACCCACACAAAGAGCTCATAGGGATTTGGAACATCGAACCACTTTTATTACCTCTTGTAGAAGACTGTACCAATACTTGAAAGAACAATATTTACAAATTCTAGAAGTTTTCTAGAATGATCAAATCAACAAAGGATGATTTGATCAAAGGATCAAATCAACATGTTCTATTATGATAATTGTGCATTGAGAGTTTGAAATTTGATCCATCCTTTGCAAAAGGATCAAATTTGGATCAATTTGATCCTTTTATTTTTACCAAGGGATAGTAATTCTAGCAGTTTAACCTTGAATAACTCTTTGAATTATTATTATTATTATTAATCGTATCGGGATATATTTTTTACATCCGGTGTTGAAAGAATGTGCTAAGTCCATTGAAAACTGCCCAGAAGCGCCTTTCGCGCGATGTGTATGCTTCTTCCGTGCCCTCGGAGTTTTTGGGCAGAGGCCTCGCATTATGTTACGTTTTATCACAGTGAAAATGTCTTTTCCTGACATTCAGTTGCTTGCACCGGGCGGGACTCGAACTAAAAATTCTGATTATCGAGTCAGATACCACATCCGTTCAAAACCCAACGATCTTTCCTATTGCGCCACTGAGATCCCCACTCTTTAAATAACAAAATACTATTTAAAAATAATTTATAAGGCGGGTAAGCATTTGTGAGTTATATGGAACCTATTTCTAAAAAATGTTACCCATAATCAGAATTATGGCTGTTAGAAACTGTTCTAGTTACCATTCAAATCGCCTTCTTGAACTTCTTGATCACTTCTAAATTTACTCCAGTCTCACTATTTTTTAACACCGTAACTTTAAGAGCTATGTGCATGATGCACCTACGACTAAAGCCGAGAGACGGCTTAACGTAATTACAATCAAATAATGATTGGACCACATTCCCATCAGTTTCGCACTATAAGCCGTCTCTCAGTTTAACCCGTAAGTCTGTCTAAGGCAAGAGTGCAGAAGTTCGATCTAAAACGTCGGAGAAGAAAGATACATGTAGACTAGGGTCTTTTGGGGATCTAGATGGATTGTTCGCGAGATCTTATTTATCCCCATAATCCCAGCAATTTATCAAATCGGTGGTTTATAAAGTCGAATACTGCATCACACATTCTAGCAGTTTAAGATTAACCTCAATTATTATCATTATTTTAATTACTATACATATATAGGGGGAAGTGGGCACTTTTGAAAGTGGAAAGTGGGGTACCTTTGAAATTGGGATTTTTCACCTATTTTTAAATAAAATTGAGCCCTATCGTGATATAATTTAGCTGCACAAACAAACTGAGAAGCCAAATTACTTTTTGATATGGCTCAATTCCACTTAAACATAGGAAAAAAATCTCAAATTCAAAGGTGCCCCACTTTCAAAGGTGCCCCACTTCTCCCTACTCTTAAATTAAAATAAGTTTTTAATTGCATAAAATTTAAATTTCGGTTTTAGAAAATCATTTAATTTGAGCAACATCAATCGCATGATTGTTTTTGCTACTTTAGAACTACCTAAACTACTAGAATGAGATTATACTGTTGGAATTTTTCCGTCTCTTCGTCTGTATGTTATCAGAGCCAGAAGCCAAATTATCACAGATAGTGACATGAAATGTTCAGGTTTAGGGTGCCCCCTAAAAGTTGACTAATGCATTACTGCCATAATATATTTCTTCCATCCCTCTCCTATACCCCAAAAGTTATTATATGTTGGCATGTATCAATACTTAAGGGGGCAGTCTAAATTGAGACGCTCAGAGTAGAAAGGAACTGTTTTAATAGGGAAATGCATACAAAGGAGACCACTTCTGCTCTGAGCGTCTCAATTACAAATTTAAAAAATAGATTTAATTATTTTTATACTTTAATGGATAGATAAAGCATCTAAGAATATACCTACCAAAACAAAAATTAGAAGCCAATTCAAAGTGTTTTCGAAGATATAGAGACGGAAACCAAGGACCGCCGAACAGACGTGCGAGTGCTTAGCTGAACATCGAAGACTTTTAATCACGTTTTTTTTCTCTTTTATTTTTTTTTTTACATTTTCGTCGAATTATGATGGAATAGATAGAAAAAATACTGACCGTTTGAAACGAATAAAAGATTATTCGCTCCAGAATTAAACTGTCTTCTAGTTGAACAAAAATAATTGTTGCACAACTATTTTTTTTATATTTTACTCAATCTTAATCAATTTTGATTTTTTGCAAGAAATCGATTTTTGCAAAAATCACAATTCATTCGAAAATCAAATCAAAAAATCGATTATTGGTGTTTTCCGACGGTTGATTCAAGTATTATCAATTCGAGTAAGCGTCGGGGGATGGGGCAGCTAAGAGAAAATGGATTCTTCCCAAAGCTTTCGACTCTAATTCCAAGCCTTCCACAAATGGTCAAATCTGTTCTCTTCTTGCTATGTCATACGTCTCCTTAGTTCACAGGGCATAGAATTTGGGGCACTGCACTTTTCCTTTCTAGTTATTTTCTCAATTTTCTTAGTAGGTTTTGTTCTGTATGTCTTTTTCTTGGTTTCTTAGTATGACAAAGCAAGAAGAGAACAGATTTGACCATTTGTGGAAGGCTTGGAGTCTGAGTCGAAAGCTTTGGGAAGAATCATTTTTTTCTGATAAACCCCTAATAAAAAAAAAGAAATTATAAATTAAATAGTGTTTAGATTTAAAATTAATGGATTATAAAATAAGGGATTTAGAGTAAATCACCAGAGATATCTCATTATTTGTATTACGAAACTGAAAAGTAAGAGTGTGAAATGAAGGTGATAAAACTGGGGATAAAAGTACTAAAAAAAAATCTCATAAAATTTGCTGTACTTCACAAAACATTGTACATAAGAGATGTACACTTTTGGTGATTGATGATGAATCTCCAAAAATTTTTCGTTGCTTTTGTGGTGAAAAACTTTTGCTTTAAATAATTTTCCATAGTATGGAATATTTGGAATATTTCTAGTGACTAATATGTGCGACAGAGAGAAGATATTTGCAAGTTTGTTGGGTGAAAATGTTTGAAGTAGGAGTTTTCCTACATAGTGCAGAATTGAAGAAAATTCAGCAAACTAATAGAATTTCTCGTGTTTTTGATATGTAAACTATACACAACTTTACTTACTCATAGAACAATTTTCATGAAGAGAAAGAGAAAATTTTGTAGAGCTTTTGGAAAAGTTGGTAATCATCAGATAATTGGTGAAGCAATTTTTCGTTATTAATTTATAAAAGAATTATCTTTCTTATTGCTCTTAAAAACTTGGTGATAAGTTTGAATTAGATATAAGCTGAAGATGAAGCAGATTTTTCATCATGCAAAAGTAGGAGCTTATAGTCTTCTGCCTTATCATCATGGTTCACAAAGTTCAATTTCAATTAGAATTCAACCCAAGAAGGGTAAAGATTAAAAAGAATAATAAATTTCCATCTCAATGCAGCCGCGAATAGAGGCTATACATATATATCTCGAAAGTGTTCTCATCGGGGAAATAAACAAGACATTTAAACTCTTATTCACCAATAGAAAGATTGAGATCTTTTGAGAGTTTTCCCAAGACCCTTACCACCGCGGAAAAAGTTGTTATTCTTGGTGGAAAAGGGCCCTCCCACTTCTTGGCAAAAAAACATTGAACAAGTGCGAGATGCCTGTAAATGCTTTCGATATAGAGTGAAACACGATAACTATTCGATAATGAATACCTTCTCTTCTGGATCAATATTTGATTAAAGTTTTCCTCTGGCAATTGTGTGGTGCAAATAAGAAGATGTGGGAGAACTTGAAGGACAAAGTGTGTGGTGGTGTTTCAAAGACGGTGATCGAGGGTGTTGAATGAGGAGGTTTTTGGGGGTGTAAAATTGGAGCAAAATTTTCTATTCTCCTCTCCGTATATTTTCTATTAAAAAATACGTGAGCTGAATTCAGGGTAGTTTTCATGGGAAGTTTTACGTTTTTATGTGTGTGTCTCCTTTGGATGCGCTGCTTTTCTCACATTTTCCCTATGTTGCTTTTTTTATGTCACTTTAGGGGTTAGTCAGTTGTTACCAATGCTATACATAAACACCTACACAATGTAATTTGTTGGTAGGAAAAGTTTAAGTAAAATCAGACACGACCTAAATTGTGAATAAACTGTGGAAAACTTGAAAATTTTACCGGAAATTTCTACAAGCAATCTTTTTCCTCTGAAGTTTGTCAGTTGTTTTTGAAAAAATCTAATAAACATTTTAGAAGTACAAGATTGACAAGCTGTCACTCTTAATTGAAGTACACTCAGTCCCGGCATTATGCACATCGGGATTATGCATCTGATGGGATTATGCAAGTTTGCCTACCATTGGGAGTTAATCTGTGAAATCATTTTTAAATACGCCTTAATGTATACTATTATTTTGTGACACGAGAATTCTGAAAACACTATGCTTATTTTTCAAAATAAAATTTCAATTTCTTTTATTACGGTAAATTTTTTTCAATTTTTTATCAATTTATTGACTTTGACCAAAAAGTACTGTTTGTTAATGCATTTCTATTAAACAGTTGAATTTTTTTGGTCAAAAGAAATCTCCTGTAGGTATGCAAATTTTCTCGATGTACAATGCCATTTCGCACATTTTTCTTGGTCACGAAAATGTGCATAATCCCGGGACTGAGTCTACTCCCTTTTAATACACGTAGTTCCTGAAATTATTATTCCATTTCCTAAAAATATTCATAGCCGATAACTGGGATATTTATTTCAGAACTAAGGAAAAGAATGGTAAAATTTTTGTTATTAAACAATCGATTAATCGACTGATATTTCTCACAGTATGGCGATTGACACGAATTTTCCTTGTCAAATTGAATAAAACTCTGTTAAAATATAATTATATCGAATTGTACCCAAGAAACAAATTCTTACTTTTTCCCTACATATTAATGACTAAATTCTTGAGGAAAATAATAAAAAATAAATTGAATTAAACATATCCTTCAAATTTTGGTCATTATTACGTAAAATTGTAGTCAGAAACTATTCCTAAAATTTAATTAAAAATTCGTATAGAAAATATTACTCCCTAGTTTTAATTCAAATCAAAAAAATATTGAGGATTTTTTTACGTTAAAATATAGTCAAAATGGCTTAAAATTGTAATAAGGCGTAACCACGATAAAATGATTCCCAATGAGAATGTTCCAAAATCATAAACTACATAATATTTAAAAAAAGAAAAATATTGTTTTTAACTTTACTTCAATGTAAATTAACATAGATAGACTGTTTTTTTATTCAAGTTTTTAATTTTCAAAATTTCACAGCTTTTTCTCGGTTGCTCTCATCAAGGCTTTTACAAGATCATTACCGAAGGTCTTGACCATTTTACTCCGCTTTTTCTTAAAGTCCTCGATATTCTGGACAGATTTGGCATTCTTCTTCGGATCGTTTTTGATAATAGCCCAATATCTCTCAATGAGCGAATTATTAGGGGTTTTGGTGAGTTCATCTCCTTGGTTACGTAACGAACATTATATATTAAAAAAAATCATTTTATTTCAGAAAGACAATCTGGTGGTACGAGAAACACCATTGATCGTTGATCCTTATAATTGAAAAATTACTCTAAAACCTCTAAAATAACCATAATTTAACGCATTCTTCACTCAAAGTCGTTTTGCCTGCCATCATTTCACACTCATCATAATATGATACTCTGACGTACTTAACCCTTTAAGGACGATGGGAACTCCGGTGTCTCATAAAGAAAATAATTTTTCCTGACTACCTAAAGTTATTTTTTCCTTATGTTTGTACGTAATTGCAAAGCAGAGGTTAAACAAATCTAGGATATTTTTTGCCAGTCTCCAGTTATTTGCTATATACTAAATATTTAAACTTAAAAATGGCGAATTTTTAAATTCTCTTATTGAAAAATGATTTTAATTATTTTTTATACTTAAATTTTTTTTAAGCAAAACCCTTTTGGGAATAAAAACTACATTACTCATACGTAATATTTTCATTAGTCTGAGAATTATTATTCATTGTTATTGTCAGAAAAATTACTTAAAGTTTCGGGTTATTTTTGTCCCTATCCCACGTAGAGGTAAAAAATGCACCGAATCAGACTCTGCTGAACTTTCCAAACTTTGTAGAACGTTTCACAAATTCTGTTTATCTGTTTAATTTCTATTGTTGATTTTCGGTCCGTAAAGTGTCTCGTCGTTAAAGGGTTAAACTTCTTAAATTAAAGAACTTCTTCTTAGAATCTAAACTAAGGTCATGAAATCGTAATCTGCTTATAATAAGTTTCTTGGGTATCAAATTCTCAGATTTGATTTCTGAAGTCAGTGCAGTGCAGTGGAATAAATAAATTCCTTCCAATCTTCCCACAAATTTTTCAGAAGAATTAATTAGATTTCGAAAATGAATTATGAAAAATTAATACTGAATCCTTGAATATTTTTTACAGAATAATACTAATAATCTACTATTAGTTACTAGACTGGAAATATTCTAAAATTAAAATGTTTCAGAATAGACAAAAATCAATTGCACTAGAATGCAATTGTTTTTTTTTTATTTTCCTTTTAAAAAATGAACATTTAATTTTCTAATCTAAAGCCAATTAACAGAAATCTTCCTCAATGAGCACCCCCTGGAAAATCACATCTAAAATTTATATAGATGGTACCCCGAATTAGAAGTGATCAAGTGAGACTTTACCTTAAATTGCTATACCCTTCGCATCTCCCTTATAGTGTTTTTGTAAACGATACTCTTACGATCAAGTCCCCACAAAGAGTTTTTATTCTTACACCCTTCCCTGAACCCCTCAGTTCCATTGGTTTCGCATGAACATTTTCTTGCCACACTGTGAACGACGAACAAAACCCCATCAATGCGCTGTAGATAGCAAATTCCAAATGTCTCTACGAACGACATTTCAACCTCCCATACCACCCAAAATGTGTGCAATGTGAGATGATTTGGGGGTGATGAGAAGGGGTGGCTGAAATGCCAAGTACGAGGAAAGTGTTGACGGGGAAGGTTGATTTTGGAAGCTGTTCTCTCTCCCACAGTTCTCACTTTTCCAAAAAACACTCCAGGCTTTCGCAGTTCGAGGAGAGAGATGCTTCGTGCGAGTGCTTGTTCACAAATTTCCATCCACTCGTCACTGGAAAACATCCTCGAACAGCCCAGAGAGCAAGAGAGAGTCTATAATGAAGGGGTTTTGATATGGTGGAGGATCGCTCTCAAAGATATAATTCATGTTACCGTGATTTTTATAATCACAGCTACTACAATGCTGCGATTCAGTAAAAACATATCCGATTGGGCTTATATTTACAGGGTATACTCTTCGAGCATCTTTCATTCTGGATATGGTTCTAGTGGTTCTTAATATACCAGTATAAGTAGTATACGTAGTGCTATTTTCAATTAGGAAAATTCGACTTATTTAAGATAATTTAAAAGCTTAATTTCACATTTGTTTTATTAGGTGAGATTCTTAATAATCTCACCAACTTCAGCTCTAAATCGAATTTGCATGCATTCCGAGTTAGCTTACATTAAGAATCTCACCTACATAAGCCGGTTAGGATTATCTGTCCCTTTTTAATTATTATATACTTTTTTATTTTGTTTTATTTTGAAAACTACATGGGGTCCCGGGATTACGCACTTCGGGACTACGCATTTGTCGAGATTATGCACACACAATTATGCATTTTTTGCATACCATTGGGAGCCAATTTGTAAAAAAAAATAAAAATAAGCCTTAATAATTAAAAAAAAATCGTTTATTAAGGTTTTTCTTTTTGAAACAAGTTATTGTAGAATTCAGGTCAAAAAATAGGGGAGACTGGGGCAAAAAGTCACAAATCGAAAAATTCAAAATTCAATATCTTCCAAGGTAAGAAAGATAGCGGCTCAATTTTTTTTTCAATAGATAGCCTCCATAGACCTTCTTCAATGTCGCAAGTTTCTTAGAATTCGAACAAAGAATTTAGAAAATAAAAAATATCGAAATTTTTAGCCCTATTTTTGAAATATTTTCCGTGCAGAAGATATCAATTATTAGATACCTATATTAAATTTGATGCACTGGTGAATATTTTCTAAATAATTTGGATTTTTTGAATACGAATCCGCTATCTATTTTAGAATTTCACAAAAGTTCTTTTCTCCAGAAATCCTTTTATTAAAAATGGCCACTTGGGGTAAAAAGTAACAAAAGTTATAGAGTCATAGAGCAAAAAGTAACAAAAAAGCGAAGCAAATGTGTGATGTCTCACGGCGAAAAGAAACGTCATCATCATGTCTCACCGCTTGTTTGTTTGCATTGGTCAAACGATTTGCAGTCTTTTGTGTGTGTGTGTTTTTTTTTCTAAAATAGCTTGA
Organism: Phlebotomus papatasi; assembly: GCF_024763615.1. Classification (NCBI taxonomy): domain Eukaryota; kingdom Metazoa; phylum Arthropoda; class Insecta; order Diptera; family Psychodidae; genus Phlebotomus; species Phlebotomus papatasi. The sequence continues at coordinate 45,322,108 of NC_077224.1, forward strand.
AAAGCACTTTTCTCGGTTTCTCACTTTTCACGCAGAGAAACCGGTGTTTTAGAAAGATGTAGATTAATAAATTTTCTATGAAAATATGTTCCCTAGGTATTTTTTCAAATTTACGAAAGCCCGTAATAAAGCAAATCAAAATATGATAATATCCCATACCTGGTACTATTTGCCCCAGAATTTTTGAGAATAGTCACAAAATTACCTTTTAGAAATTGGCTCGATAAACGTATTTCCTTACAAAATAGAGGAAAATTACTTTCACAAAGTTGTAGAGCGGTAAATTTCCCATAAAACTGCGCTAATTAGAAATTTTTGGAGCGCTCGAGTAGCTGGTAAAAAAATAAAATATCCGTTTTGTGACTTTTTGCCCCAGTCTCCCCTACTATTTAAAAGTAGTAGCGGTAAATTAAGCACCTTTGAAGTACTTTTAAAATAGGACTTTTTCGTCCTATTTTTTGCCAATTTTGAAATGAGCCCTGCCTATATGTAATTTAGCTTCATAATTGGTTTGGGAAGTAAAATTATTATCATAATAAGGTCCAGCTTCATTTAAAAATAGTAGAAAAATATCTTATTTCAAATATGCCTCAATTCAGTGGTGCCCCGGTGCCCCGCTTCTCCTTATCATTTTTCCATTTGCTGTGAAAATTCGTTTATTTTGTAATCAAAAAATAGTTCTTTATAATAATTTAGTAGGACTTATGGCATCACAAACCAAAAAAATTCCTAAAATAAGTTTGCTGAATTTTTGCTCTAATTGAGACTAATCCAGAGTATCAATAAATTTGTGAATTAATTAGTTTTGAAGGTATGACTTTCATGCAAATTTTTTAACAATCCAGATTCTCACAGTGAAAGAATCACAGCTTTCGTGAGCTAAAACGGATTTATTATTAACTTTCTATTGCAAGTAGTGCATTTGTCGCATTTCGTCCCATTTATAAGATGTTGTTGTCCAACGTTTCCGATTTTCCACACACTCAAAGCTCACTCCAAAGCTTTCGTTTGCTAACTCAATCAGTAGCTACACTTTGCCACTTTTCCTCCTCATCTCGAACATTTGAGGGATGTTTAAACAGTGAAAATCGTCTTTCCCATGATTTTGTGCTTTTCCTGCAAAACCCTTCTCATTTCAAATATCGTACCATCTTCAAGGCTTTTTTTCCTATACCATGTCTTTCAATTTTAGCATCGTGTTGGAAAATGCATCAAAATGCATCAGTCTGTGTCCCTTTTTTCAGCGTATATACACTCAATTGGAAACGAATTTTCTGGGAAAGGGATTCCATCCTCAAATATAGTGCTGCCTCGTAAATTGACGTTGAAGAAGAAATGGAGCATTTTAGTGTGTCTATATGGAGACGATAGTTGACAAATATTTGAGCTGCATCAGGAGACGGATTTTACCCACAATCTTCAAACTCAGATGTCCAATTTAGATAAACTAGCAATTTTCAGAGAGAGAGAGAGAAATTCATTATCATGATTAAACTTATAATGCCTGAAGAGCAATGACAAATTCATTTAGTGTGTAATAAGACATGAAAGATTAGGTAATGTCACACCAAAATTTACAATCTCTAATAGCATCTGTCCCTTGAACAATAAGGTTCATGAACTTTGAAGTTAGGGAAAATTTGACCATGTAAACTAGCCATTTCTAATCTCAATTTTTATTTAATACTTAAGTAATTTTCAAAAACACAAAATTTGAAGTTGAAATATGTAATGGTTGCATTGAAGTTGCCAATAGTAACAATAGAAACTATAGTAAGAAAAAAGATCTTTTTGATACTTTTGAAAAATTCTAAATTATCTTCTTTTGGAAAAGTTGCAGGTAGGGCTATTTTAAGAAAAGTTTAAAAAAAATTAAATTAATGTAAGTGTGCCAAATTCCGGCCAGCTTGCAATTCCGTCCAACTCTTTTGCTTCTCGAATTTCCATGAATTTTTAGTTCTCGCATACTTTAGAGATTATACAAAGAAAAAAATAACAAAAACATGTAGTTTCGACAAACGAGATGGTGTGAAAAAGGCTTTGGAAGAACTCCCGAAGGGCAAAGAACTATGAGAATGAATGTGGCCGAAATAAAACACCAAAGCCATGTCTACACTTTTATTCATTTAAAAAATGTATTAAGAATGATTTTAGGAACAATTAAGACGATAAATTGTCTACAAGATTCCAAGCAACACTCCTTAAAAAGAAGGAATAAAAAATTCTATTTATATTAAAAATATTACATTTCAAGCTTGCGTGCAATTATGTCGAAATTTGGCACACGTACCCTATGTCATATAACTCGGGACTATATAAGTGTATAAAAGGATTATACTGATTAATATTGGATTGTTTTCAAATTATTATTATTAACCGTATCGAGACACTTTATTTGTATTACAATGTAATCTTTACAACGTGCTCGTGTTGGAAGAATCTGCTGATCGTAGATCGCCCAGGAATGCCTTCCTCGCAGCGTGGATGTTTCTTCCATGTTTCCGGAGTATTTGGGCAGGGGCGGTGCATTTTATTAAAACGTAACAGTGAAGCTGTATTTTTCTAGACATTCAGATTTTTGTACCGGGCGGCGCTCAAACTCACAGCTGTGAGAGTCGAGTCAGAGATCTCACTGCCCAAGAACCAACGGTCTTTTCTATTGCGCCACTGAGATCCCCGTTTTTTTAAAGAACATATCAAATTCCAAACTTTGAATGCACATTTATCAGGAAAAAACATATCTTATCGTGAACTTATTTAGGGTAAAATGTTTCAGATGGTCAAAGAGAAAAAGGAAACCACGAAAAAAGTGCAAGGCTTTATATTTGAAAGTACTTCTTCGTTGTTTTTTTTCTTGGTTATCTAAAATTGTTAGGAAATCTCAAAGTTCCGAATTAGACATGATTCCAAATTACCCCATATTACCCCATTCATAACATATTTCTCTCATCTTGAACACAAAAGTTAACTTTTCAATATTTTATTCATTTATGAAACAATCGTTAAAGGAGTTGCTTTATACAACGCACTTCCCCGTAAGGCTTGTGACTCTCGTTTGGGAATTCAAAGGCATTTCCAGACTGGGTTTCTCTAATATCTTTGCTGTCTTCGTCATCTCTTCCTCAAATTTAGTAGTGGCACATTATTTCCTCACATTCTTTTTTCTTTTTTTCTTTTCTTTTTCCCTGCCATGCAATTGTAAGAGGATTGCAGCCTATTTTTCGTGGTTTTTCAATAAACTTAAACTTAAACTTAATCGTTTAAAATCGATACTTTTCGAAGTATCCAAGATGATCCTTTTACTTTTATTAAGTGTGAGCATTTCTTTTAAAATTACCACAAAAACTATTTTTTTCTACTTTATTATTTATTTTAAAACAAGACAGGCCTTCAAACCAAGCATCTTTTTAAAGGCTTATTTAGCATAAGAAAACAATCTCCATCTCCCCAAAACGGTTTAAAGGTTCCTTATTGGTAAAAAAAAAAGAAATAAAATTTAATATTAAAATAGTTGAGAATGCAGATTTTCTCATCATACTGGGCTACACTTACGTATTTAACCGAAAAATTAAGATCAACGTTAAGCCCAGGGATCGGTTTTCCATTTCGGATTCCGCTGCATTTAAGCCTTCACTTAGAGTAATTCTGAATCTCCATTTTTCTAATTAATTTAATTTCCAGGGATAGATTGAATTTGGATCATTTGGAAATATTTTGAAATTTCTAAACCAGCTGCATTGATCTCAATCATCAATGACATATTTTGTTCGAATATTTTTATTTATTAGTCGTATTTATTTTTTCGATCTGGAATCTAAATGGTAATTGATATCGACTTCCGATCTTAAACGACCCCTCCCCCCTATACGACCATAACTCTTTATTGTATAGGGGAGATTGTCCTTGCCTTTTTCCCCCTACCTCTAAAACCGCGTTATTTTAGGTTTGCTAATTATTCAAGATTATTCACAGAGAACTAATGAATTCGAGCATTACGTAAAGCTAAAACGTTTTGCAATCTTTTTTTTAGATTTTTGATGCTATATTTGTTTTTTAATTAAATCATTATGTTTGGTTTATCTTTGTTTTCAAAAAAAAAATTGTCAAATATAGTACGTTTTACTTTTTTAATAAAAACAGAAATGACTTTTCGTTTATTGGAATTAAGAAAAAAATCCGTTTCTTAAAGGAGAACTTAAAGGATAGTTCACTGCCTTATAGAATTATCTTTGTGGATGAGACATCGGGACCGAAAGCTCTGGCAAGACTTAAAAAAATGTGTACCGGAAAAGTCCCTGATTATAGAATTTTCCTTAAAATTTTTTTATTAATAAAAAAACTTTCAAGTTGAAATTTTGTTAACGAAATAGTTCTATTTTCCACTCTAATATAACATCATTTCACATTATGGTCCTTTCATCTCAGCGAACAATAAATGCGAGTTTTTAATTGTCCCTCTCTGTAGGGATTCGCAGTGATCCTATTATATTTTTTAGTGTAATAAATCATCTTTATGATCGTCATAAGCTCAGTGGTGGCATGAACTATACTATCATTCTTGTTTGTATTTAAATAAAAACAAACTTTTTTAAATAAACAGAGAATAATGGATTCAGCAGAACAAGCAGCCCTATCTTCAGAAACGGATCAAGAACCTCAAGCACAATCCCAAATTCACAATCCGGCAGGATCCGGGAATGGATTTTATGACTCTCGACATTTAAATGAATATGCATCGGATGGGAGACTGGCTGATGGTGCCAGAGAAATGCTTCTGAGACCAATGCGACGCTTCGAGAGTCTTCCCGTCAATTTAACCCTTAGCTCAATTCTCGTTCCTCCGGGAATCGATGTAAATGGTGAGTTGTGCCAGGAATTCCGTCTGGCTCATAGATATTCCTCAAATTGGATTGTGATTTATCATCTACTTAAATGCATGATAAACTGATCGGGTTTCTTTGCTCAGATGACGATGTACAAGCCTCGATAGCTTGGTCATCGCATCTAGATCCACTGTTTGCCAACAACATGGAAAGGGATCCGGCACTTTCATGGCAGTATTTTGGCTCAAGTACGGGATTTCTTAGGCGATTTCCAGGTACTGCTTGGCCTCCGGAAGGACAGAAAAGTGAAAAGGAGGATATAAATGATTTTCGAACGGAAAATTGGTTTGTCCAGGCTGCTTCTTCTCCCAAGGACATTGTAAGTTTTGGGGGATAGGTTTTATGAGTTGAGAGATTTTAAATTAGCAAATTCGTTGCTAAAAATGGATTTTGTTGCAGTTTATCCTCGTGGATGGTTCTAAGTCCATGTGCAGTTCGAGCAATCATCATTTGGCTGCTGCAACTGTTGGAGCTATCCTGGATACTCTGGGAGATGATGATTATGTGAATGTTGTGGCTTTTACGGATTCCGCAAAGGCTCTTGTTCACTGTTTCAGTGACAAAATGGTCAGAGCCACTCCGGACAATATCAAAGAGCTCAAAGTTGCCGTTCAAGGTTTGGAATGCGAGGGTTCGGGTAATTTTACGGCTGGACTGGAGACAGCCTTCCAAGTGCTACATCATGTGAGTAAAAGGATGAAAAGTATAACGCCAGACTTTTCAAATAGTTTCCCAGTAGATTTTTGATACTCAAACTGACCATCCCAAATTCAATTTAACACTTACATTTCCAGTATAACCAATCCGGACAAGGAAGTCAATGCAATCAAGCCATTATGTTGGTGACCACAGGCACTTCGGAGACACACGCCGATGTGAGTTTTGTTACATCTCACTCATCCTTCCTCAAATTGAAGGGGTAGAATGGGGTGTGGGAAGTATCTACTTGAAATTTCTCTGTCTGCACAAATGTAATAATTCATGTTCCTCTTCGTCTAACCATTGCCTTCCTTCCTTCCCTTCGTTCACACCATCTCTTTTTGGTCTCTCATCCCCATCAACCTCCCCAAAAATTGTTTCCCTCCATTCCCCCAAAGAGCTCCCGCTCTCTTACATATTCATTTTCTATGAATTATTATGTCGTCCTTTGCAAATGGAAAACAGTTTTCTCCTCAACAATAAATTCTTCGCCATTGCTCTCCACCTAAACTTTCACCGCCCACCATAAGCTTCCGGGCACACTATAAGGCGAAGGGGTGGACGGGGTGAAAATTTTCTGAAAATTTGCATTGCAATGCAGTAGAATTTTAATGAGCCACTGATGAAGAAAGGTATCTCCTTCACTCTTCAATGTCACTTTTCAATTTTCCTTCCAACCAGATTATTCGTCACTACAATCGGCCCCATATGCCCGTGAGATTGTTCACATACCTCATTGGGGGTGGTGATTCCGGGTCCAGGGAGGCACTACATACAATGGCATGCGACAACAAGGGATACTATGTGCAGATAAATAGCGTTGAAGATGCCAAGAGGCTAGTGCTGGAATATGCACTAGTTATGGCCCGGCCAATGGTGCTCTACCAAGCTGATCATCCAGTTCACTGGAGTCCAGTTTTTATGGGTGGCAAGAGTTCAGTCCTGGGGAAGGATGCAGAAAATAGACGACGTCTTGTGACGGCTGTGACGACGCCTGTCTTCGACAGGCGCAACCACTCACAACGTGTGGCCAATCTACTTGGGGTTGTAGGAACTGACGTCCCCATTGAGGAAATCCAGAAGATGATTCCCCAGCACAAGGTAAGATTTTCACTTACTTTAGCATTATTGAAAATTTTGAAAAGCCCTTAAAACCTTTCTCTTTTATTAAATTTATTTGTTAAATGTAAAATGCAGTGAAAAGTCTTTTAAATTTCGTTTCAAAAGATAAGGGAAAAAAACTTTTTTAAATATAAATATTAAAAGTAGACGAGACTTGTCCTTCAAATTAAAAATGTTTTTCACTTGTTAAAAAAAAGCAAATACAGATTTGAAAAAGCTAAGTCAGCTTATAAATGATGAATACTACACGACTTTCGACGGTTTTGGTTTTGGTTTTGATTTATTCCTCCCTTATTTTGCCGTTCATAGGACTTTTTCACAATTTTTTGCCTCTATTCCCATCTAAAAATTTTCAAAAATAAGAAAAATAAGACTACGAAAAATTGTGGAAAGGGACAAAAATTCCCTGAAGCGTCTTATGGGATGTCTAGTACCGAAAACCAGGATAAAAACCATGTTTTGCAAAAATAAACTATGCAAAAAGATCTTTAAAATAATTCTTTTTTTGAAAATTTAAAATTTAGAAGGATTTTATAAGTTTATTTTTCTTTTTGCGGGATAATTTCTTATTCTGACTCAGCAGTTTATTTAGGTGTGATTCCTTCTAATCACACCTATTGTAATCTTCGGATTTTCTCAAAGTGCTCCGATCGAGCTGCAATTCACAGGGTATATGTTTTGAACATCCCTGATGCCGAAAATCATAAGCCGGCAATTTCGGGTCCGGCTGCCATCCGGCCGTCCGTAGTACGCAATATCTCTGGTTTGGAAAGAGATATCTTCATATTTTTTTTAAACATATCTACTCGCGCGTACGACGATTTCTGTGCCATTAGTTTTTTGAAAAACCGGTTCTAAACCCGTTAAAAATTACGTTTTGTAGTTTATCTAGAAATCTAAGCATGCGATTTTGAAAATTTTATGTTTATGTTGTAGCCCAGAAAATTTAGACCAATTTTAAAAAAAAATTAAGACATTCGTCGAACAGTTCTCGAGATATTTCACTTTAAAGATTTCAATTTTAAGAAAATTTGTTAATAGCGTCAGGCGGGAAAAAAAGCGGGAGAAGTGGCGTCATACAAGCTTTTCCATATATAAAGCACTCTCTCTCTTTCTACATAATAAGTATATATTCGAAGATATGTAAGGTGACATATACCATTCGCGATCTGCGATTTTTTTCGCGGATCTTCGCGAGACGCGAACAACGGTAATGAATAACATCGCGGTTTCTTACGGGTCGGTGACAGAGGTTCTAAACAGATGTAAAGTTGAGGCCTTTATCTGTCATAGTTTCCGAGATAATCGACTTTAAAGATTTTCAGACACTTATGCATTTCTAATCCAATTTTCCTCATTAATAACGATAATATGCTTCATACACTTCAAGAATTACTAAACGAAATTTGCATTATTTATGTAGAAATATCGTTCGGGTTTGCCACAATCCAAATTTGCAATGAAGGAATCGCACTTCTATAAGCTGATCTAGGCTTATCACGGGCTTTTCTTTTGCTTACCGTTTATCGTATTTTCGTTTTATTTCTTCAATTTTCTTATTCACCTAGTGCCACCGAGTATGAGATAAGGTAATACAGTAATTGAGAATTTGCATAAGAATTGCAATGAATATGCGTAAATTTACGAAATACGGTGAGACTACGGCGAGCATTGTATTGTCAATGTGATTCTGGCCTTAATCCGGAACAACCTCCGTAAATCCAGTAAATTTTGATGAAACCTCAAAAATTTATAGAAATGTTAAAAACTCTTTGTAATCCGAAGAGCGAAACTCGAACTTCATCATGAACTCAGGGAAAACAAGAAATCCTCGAAAACCATTGTAACCTTTGATAACCGGTAAAAGTAAAATTTAGCCGACTTCTTTAACGTGCGAAAAAAATAACAAAAGATTACAAATTTGTGTAAATTGTGTACACAATTTTTACACATTTTGTGGAAAATTCTATTATGTAAATTTGCAATGAAAATCCTTGTGAAACATACAATAATTTTAAACTTCTATTTAAACTTAAAAGAGTTGTTCATGAACCATTTTAATATACAACCAAGTTTCATGTGCAGCATTCTGAGCATGGGAATAAATCTTATAAAGAATGAGAACTTTAGTAAGCTCTTGAAAATTTACTACTCTGATTTTTGAAGCAGGTTTATACATTAATGCCTGATTCAAAGCTTCCGACTAAGCTCAGTTAATTCCCTTATGTGCAAATGTTCCAAAAATAGAATTTCCACTTTAAATTTCTTTGAGGAAATTTCTTCTACAACCTAATGAACAATATTTAAATAATCAGTAGAGAATTTACAAATAGAGAAATAGTTAACGAAATGTTAAAAATGTGTAAAAACATTTTTGGTCAATAAATTAGTAGTTTGGTGAGGAAAAAGTTCAAATTGGATAGTAAATAAATCAAAATTGCCAGTCATTTTTCGTCAGTAATTATTCCATTGCAGTCAATAAAAAACTAAAAAGTTATTATTGTCAATTATCAATATAGTTCATAACTTCTTCATTTTCCCTTTTCCAAGAAAATATCCCTATTTTTAGCCACATGACTCCCATTTTATTTACATACTGACCAAATTTAATTTTCACTGATAACTCTTACCAAAACAAGGCATAATTTTCTGATTTATTAATAATGAAGAATATTATAAAATCATATTGATACCGAAAATATGGTATATATATAAATATGTAAGCTAGTGTTGAGAACAATTTTCGTCAAAATATTCTCCCAACGTGAAGAGGCATTAGGGTAAGTGTGCCAAATTCCGACCAGCTTGTAATTCCGGCCATATATTTTGTTCGTCGAATTTTCATGAATTTTTGGTTTTTACATAACTCTGGAGATTATACAGTGCAAAAGAATAACAAAAAATGCAGATTCCACAAACAAGATGATGTAAAAAGACATTTAAAGAATTCCCGATGGGCAAAGAACTATGAGAATGAAGGTGGCCGAAATAAGGCACTAAAGCTATGTCAACATTTTTATTTATTTTAAAATGTATTAAGAATGATTTTTGAACTAATAATAATTAAAGAACTAATAAAAATATTCAATTTGTATTAATAATATTGCATTTATAACTTGAGACCTTGGCGCTTGCATGCAACTATGCCGAAATTTGGCACACTTACCCTAACTGCCTTCAGCATTATGATTATTAATTATGTACTTTGCGTCAAAAACTGAACGATTTTGTAATGGATTAAAGTGTAGATGATTTATGTCAATAATACGATTTTAATTAAGGATGATTGATTTAATTTTTTTACAATATGAAGAAAGCATAATAGACGAGAAAAATACGCAGTAAAACTACCCCTGTATGTTACTACCCCAACCTCCCCTAATGCAATGAACATGGTAGCCAAACAACCACCCACGGGGTAACACACAATAAATGCCACCCACATTTTCACCCTTCTGTCTCATTTTCTTCACCCAACAGCTCGGCGTCAATGGCTATTCATTCATTGTGGACAACAATGGTAGAATTCTCTATCATCCTGATTTGAGACCACTGGTAAGCAAATGAATGATGGTTAATTTTTCACCCAATCCCCAATGTTAAATCTGTCTACCACTTGCCAACAATTGTCTCTTTGGGGCTTCATTTGCAGAGTGACGCTTCGCAGTACAACACCAAATTAAAACCAAAGTACACTTCCGTTGATTTAACTGAAGTGGAACTACCTGAGATCGATACATCCGGCAATGCTGAACGAGAGAGTGAGAATACAAACTTGTTGCTCGATGTAAGTTTTCCACCTCTTCATTCTAATGAGACTCTTACCCTGACGAGCAAGTCACTTGAACCGCCTCGACATTATCACGTACTACACTTTTTTTTGTGCACAAGTCAGATAAAATTACTACTATACGCTTTTCAAGCTTGAATTTTAATTCCATTTCCAGTAAATTAAAAACAGACGTACAAGAGAGTTCTTTATGATCGAAATTATGGTTGCGATTTCCTTTACAATTTTAGTTCTATTTTCATTTTTTTTTAGATAAATAAATTAACATTGGAAAACTTAATTGAGGAGCTCATAGCAAAAAAACGCTATTTTAATAGGGAAATGCATACGACTTAGAATTTTTTTGCTCCGAGCGCCTCAATTTTCCGATTGATCTCAAAAGCTAGTTTAAATTTTCTAAATTTGAGAAGAGTCCTTAATAGACAATTTCTTGCTTAATATGATTTTTTACTTCGACCAATGACTATCTATTATCTTATCTTATCACTAAAGGTATCAAAAACTGAAATAATTTACATTGATGTTTTGAAAAACATATGTCTATTGAAAATTAATTCTTTGAACGATATCTAATTAAAATCGGAAATGTGCAATTATCGTATCTCACATATCTGAAATAAAAAAATTCCCACAAACATTTTTATTTAATTAACTCTAAGAGAGGATAAAATTATTATTTAAAAATTACTTTCAATATAATATATATTTGGCAAGTATTAAAATTTTCACACTTACGACAAAGTGCAGAATGCAAGGGGGAGATATTAATGTTGTAAGTGGTGTACGGTTGCAAATGAAGTGCTTGGAAGTCTTTGGAAGTGGAAGTGCCCGAATATAAAGTCTTTTCTGCCTAATTCCATATTTTTCAGACTACGCTACTTTTCGTTAAGATTTTTAATTCGAACGGTAGTGTAATTTGAAAAGATCTTTTTTGACACTTTACAAGTTCGGTTATAACAATGAGATGGAGCAAATATGCTCAAATTTATTACAGCTTAATTTGTGTTGTAATTTTTCCGGGGAAATATTCAGCTGAATAATAGTTTTCTTTAATTTTTACAGTTATTTCAAATTCACATAGTTGCTCACAAACAATGGCATAGCTATTGCAATTGACTTTGAATCAATTTGATATAATTATTTTAATAATTTATCGTAAATATGTATGTATTGGATGATTGCATAAATTCGTGGGACTTTTTCGCAAATGTAGTTAAGGGGTATCCCATAAAACACATCCACCATTTTTTTGTTTACGTTTTTGCATATTCGGGAAGGGTTTTAGTGTATTATGTCTCTTCAAAAGTATTCTTCAAAAAAGTCGATTTGTGCTTTTGAGAACTTTTAAAAAATGAAAAACGAAAAGGAACATTTGTAATATTTAATGTTTGCGTAATTTTGAATAAATCTAAGTGATAGACTTCCGTAAAAAAAAACATTTTTGAGGTTTATTTAGATCGTGTCCTTGCTCTAAATAAAGATGATTAAAAGTGGCTTTGAAAATTTCGAAATAGGGATTTTTTCTTTGAAATATTAATTCAATTTTAAACGGTCTCTAATATTGATGGCTATATTGTAAGTATCATAACGGAATAAAATTTTTCGATAACAATTGAAGACATTATTGAAATGTTGGAAAATAATTTTAGAGAAATTTCTCTAATACAAAAATAACGGAAAAAGTCCTGCAAAAAATAGCCAAGCTTGTTGCAAAATTTAATTAGCAATCACTAAAAACCTTTCCTAAGAGTTCAAAACATTTAAATTTTAAAGAATTTTGAAACCAGGGAGAGAATCAAGCTTAATAAAATGTGAAGATACATCTGAAGTGCTGAATTAGTTGTTACACTCGTACTTTTGGATTCTTACTGTGTTATCACAATTGCACATTAAAATTTTAATATGATTCACATTAATTGTCGCTGGTGAGAGTCCAAATGTGCAATTTGTGTGTTTGAATCATTTTATATTCAAAATTTGATCTATTTGTTGATAAAAAGGTAGACTTGGCCCGCAAAATTTGATATAAATTGATTTATAGCATTAATGCGAAAAATTAATGCAATTTTCTCTTTAATTTTTTAATGTGAAAAATATTTATGCTTTAGGTAAATTTAAACTTATTTTTGCAGGCCAAGTCCACTTCTCTATCAATAAATAGAAAAACCCCAAATATTAAGTGACTCAAAGACACAAATAACATATTTGGACGCTCACAAGCGACAATTAATGTGAATCACATTAAAATTTTAATGTGCAAGTGTGATAACGCCGTTACAGACTTTCCAGCACAGCGTCAATATTTGCAAACGACAATACATTTTTTTAGAGACTCTACTTTCCAAAAGTAACTTCACTGGTCTCTTAGGCAAATTCAAAATATGTTGATACCCCTTCGTAAAACAAAGATAATATTAAATTACTGAAAGTATCTAAAAATATCTGTCGCTAGAAATTCAAAATATAAGCAAAATGTTAGAAATATGCGGAATAATAAATTTCTTCAGATTTTTTTAAATGTTTTCTTAATTAGATTTCTCATAAAATTAAATAAATTATTGATTAGTAAGTGTAAGAAGTGCATGAAGTGCAGGAAGTGCTGGAAGTATTGCAGTATTTTTGAGAGTGTTGCGAAATTTTGGAAGTGCGCAGGGCTATTCCATGCGAATTGTGGAAGTGCCTGGAAGTGGTGTACATATTTTCACCCTAATATCTCCCCCTTGGCAGAATGCGAAAATTATTATAGAAATATGAAAATTAATATTTGTATTACCAAAGAAGTTTTATTAATTAAAACATCATTGCACAATTAATTTACTGTCGTTTAATTTAATTTTCTATGACGTACACAATTTATTGGATTTCAAATAAAAGTGCTTTTAATTGAAAAATCTTTTTTTTGTCATTTTTGTTGTTACTGGAAAATTTTAATATTATTAAAGAATTTTGTTTTTAAATTTGAAAAGATTATTTCTTGGATATTTCTTTGACCTACTATTTCAAATCAAATGGAAATTATAATGAATTTAATAAAAAAAATACTTTTAATATATTTTTTTTTTCAATTTCCCTTCAAGTGAACCTGTCACAGATTTTATTTGACTATTGAATGCAATTTATGAAGTGCTTGTCCATAAAAGCGAACAAACTCTGGTGATTTGCTTGTCGGTGGTAAAATGAAATGCACCCAGGGAAAAATCGATAAGTGTGAAATATTAAAATTCTTCATGGGAAGTTTTTCTCATCACTGCTTTTCACGTATTCTCGTCCTCTTCCCAACATTCTTCATGTTCTCTTTTTTTTCGCCTTCCCAATTCTAAATCTCTCGATAGATGCGCCAGGAGCTGGTGTCCCAGAAAGAGGGTGAATCAGAATTTGAAGTTCTACAGCATTTGGACACCATGAAGCGAATATCCCTACGTTCCCTCAGATATTTCTATGGCCCAATTGAGGGGACACCCTTTTCACTGGCGCTCGCTCTGCCGGAAAAGTATGGGATGCACGAATTGAATGCCCAACAGGAGATTCGTCACTCGCACATTAACGGTACGTGAGGATCATTTTGGATTTTTTATGAGGTCGACGGGAATTTGTAAAGGGGAATCTGTGAAAATCGATGGGTTTTATTTTTTTTTGCGACTTTACTTGCATTTTTTTTAATGGTTTTAGAAACAACTCTATATTTCTCATTTTCCTCCTTTTCCAGTGACGGAGTATTTTAAGGGAAAAAGTTGGAAGGTTCATCCAGATTGGGTTTACTGTGAGTACAACAATATCAATGATATGGAGCGTGAGCGAGAAAATTCCGGGGATTCATTCTCCCATGTGGAGACTTTTGAAACACCCGAAGATCAAGTATTGCACTTTTTGGCCAGGGCTGGGCGTCCAGGATGGAAGTGGATGTCGGTGAGTCTTTGCAATACCATAAAAGTTTATTTTTTTTCTAATGCTTGATTATGCTGTTAGCACATAATGCAAATAGGGGGAAGTGGGGCACCTTTGAAAATGGGGCACCTATTTTTTACCTATTTTAAATAAAATTCAGCCCTATCGTGATATAATTTAGCTTCTCATTCTGTTTCTGCAGCTAAATTATATCACGATAAGGCTCAATTTTATTTAAAAATAGGTGAAAAATCCCAATTTCAAAGCTGCCCCACTTTCAAAGGTGCCCCACTTCCCCCTAAGTTGAAAATAATTAGAAAAGAAGAAAAGAGAGAAATACACAAAACCCATCGATTCTTCTGAGTTATCTATTTTAATTCCTATTTTCAAGGATTTATTATTAAAATGTTGGAAAGTTTTACCAAGTAAAAGATATCTTCTTCATTGAAAAAATATTTGGTAAAATTGTTCGTAAATGTTTGTGAATTACTACAGGGGACTCATAAAATGCTCGTAAATCGTATAATCCACTAAAAAGGTCGTAAAAGTTTGTACTTTATCACAAACTTTGTTCGTCACATCATCGCTTGACAAGTATTTTTTTATTCATTTGCAAAAATTTGTTTGTACATTTTTGTTTGTGTGGCAAAAATTTACGAACAAATGACAAAATTTTACGAATATTTTTTTGTGTGTTGTTTGTATTTACGGACAAATATTTGTAAAAGTAAAAAATTTGTTGGGTCAAAATTGGAGTAAAGTGAAATGATCTTAAAATCTTTAGAGCTATGCCATCGAATGTAACCGGTAATTGTGGGTGTGGGTATAAGCCGACGTTAATTGCAATCAACAATAGGGAAAACCGGAAGTCGTCGGGAAGAGATAATAACTCAGGGACATACACATCAACTATCTTCAGAGCTTTCGGCTCGGTCTCCAAGCCTTCATCAGTGGCTGGAGCAAAAAGAAGGAGCAGTTTTTATTTGGATCTTTAAATAAATAACAAGTGAGTTATTAGAAAAATTGTTATTTATTTAAAGATCAAAATAAAAACGGCTCCTTGTATTTGCTCCAGCCACTGATGAAAGCTTGGAGACCGAGCCGAAAGCTCTGAAGATAGTTGATGTGTTTCCCTGAGTGATTATCTCTTCTCGACGACTTTCGGTTTTCCCTATTGTTGGTAGCCAGTAATATATCGGTAATAAAACAGATATTGAAACTACTACCATCAAATAAACCCATGAATACCGGCATGCTGAAAATAAACCACGCTCCTAATTTTTTTATATACAGGAAACGCAAACATTGTAATATTTACTGAATTGTAGCCCTGGAACCAGGGATAACCAATTAAGGGGTTACATGTGTCTCTCAGGTCAAAAAATAGGCTTTTTTGATAAAAATTTATTGTGGCGAAAATATTTTAGAAATTCCAACCTTTGGAATATGAAAGAGTAACTTTAGAACAAAATTTAAAACAAAAATAAAAAAATTTTGAAAATTCGACCCTTGGTAGCTGATTTTCGAGCCCATTTCTCGAAAAACAGACCTTGTGGTAGCCAGGATTTCTCCCAGTAGGTTCATCTCAAATCAAAAAACCAAATATACTCTGTTACAGGATTAGTTGGATCCGTGGATGAACGAAGGATTTTTGAAAAAAAAAACAAAATTTGGATTTTTGGCAGAAGTTTTTGTAAAAAAGTATCAATTTTACCCTATTTTTCAACACATTTTGTATTGTAAAAATGGTTCTGATTAAAGGAAGTGCAAATCCTTCGTTCAAACACTAAATAATACTTCTCAAAACAAGTATGCAAAATTTCAGAAAGATCGGTTCAGTAGACTTTCTTACTCTTTATTAAGACTCTGAGTAATCTTGACTACCGCATTGTAAAACGGTGTTGATCCGATTGACTTGAAATTTTCAGAATTTGTTTTTGAAATTTCATACTATAAAATAAAAAAAAAAAATTAAAAAAAAATGATTTTTTAGACCTGAAAGACCCATATAACCCCTTAAGGGAGGATCACCAGCAATTGGCAGTGTTCATTGCATCGTCAGGTTATTACCATATTGCTGCACCACTGCCAATGAATTTTTAAAAATTATTAGCTAATTTTTACTATTTAACTCTTACAAGAATACAGTGCATTAGTTCAGATCCTTCATATTTAATTTATAAAACCAATTTTCCGTGTGACACCTGAGTAAATTCGTGACGATCCGATGTACTGAGTGCACAGTGGCAATTATATCTCATTTTTATTAATTTATTGTAAAAACTTAAAATTCAAATGCACAAAATAAAAATGGTTAAGAAATAAGATTTTTGAGGCTTATATTTTCAATTAAATATCGAGCATTTCTCTTTAACATTCCGATCCGGGATGCTCTTCCCTTATCCACTCCGCAGAACCCAAAACACGGAGCTTGCGTTTACTTGATCAAACCAAGACTGACACCCCTCTCCCTATATCCATGCACTGTCTTTTTACCATCCTGTCCCAGGGAAAGGAAGTAACTGGCAATTTTCAAATAATGACCGCTGAAATAATATATATATATATATATATAAGAACTGATTTCTACAAAACAATTAATACTCTTACACTTCCCAATACTTTTAAGAATCTTTACACTGAGAGAAATAAGAAAAAGTTAAAATAACATTCCGAAAATGTTAGTTTTACCCTGCAGTATTGATCTGAAATCGGTGTAAATATTACCCTTTTTAGGTGTATTGGGGGTTAAAGTCACCCTTTTTCATGTCAATGTTACCCTTAAAAAGGTGTAAAATTAACATTAAAAAATGTTTATATATTTTTACACCTAAAAAGTGTGAAAGTTATGAGGAAAAAAAGTTAATCGCACACTCTTTTTTTTCAGTGTAGGAACAAGAAATTCATAAAAAGGGATCTACACACATAAGAGGGCGTGTATACCTAAAGGGTGTAGTAGAGCAATTGTATTCCCTTTAGCTTTCATTTCCAATAAGCTTAATGTGTTAGATCTCATCTTAAAACGTTATACAAATTTAATTTTCAACACAAGTGTCATAAAATTCTTTATTTGTTTTTTGAGGGCGGAGCCTAACTTCCTAATGTGGTGGGGTGTAAACATTCCACACCCCAAAAGTCAATCCTACATACTTAAACTCCTATTATTTTTTTTACTTGTGAATTATAGGTACTCGTGTTCATAATAATGCATTGTTTAACCATTTGGAGGTTGAACAGATGATTGACGTGTACTAAAAGTAAAGTGGCGAATTTTTAAAGAGCTTAATAGCATCTACAGGAATTTTACCACAATATTAACATTATAAGCCTTTTAAATGTGAGCGTTAACAGACTTGTGAAAGTCTTGCTACTATAAGGCAGCTATTTTGCTTCTTGGGGTATATAACTGATATCTTTCTTTTCTAATCATTTTCAAGAAAATAAATCATAATATGTTAGAGGCTTAGGTTTAAGAATATCGTATTGCGTTACTTTTTCTAACTCAGTCCTATCCATCCTTCATTAGGTGAGACCACGATCCCCACAGCCCCATCATGGTCATGGCACCATACCGGTTGGCCATTATTCGCAACACTTCAATTCCGGTCAAAGTTCACGAAAAGCTGAACCATATTTCTGTGACCGAACTCTGATACAGAGTCTCGTGCGTGATGCAATTGTCACTGATGGATTGGATCGGGGACCAACTCATCCCACACGCAAGGAGGACAAACAGTAAGTCACACACTTTTGCCAAAACTTTTCTTTTTTTCTCATCTCACCCCTCTATCCCGTGTACGAGGAAAGTCACTCTTGTCTCACCCCACCAAAAAAAAAACTCACAGTTTTCTTTTTGCAATATTCCTTTTGTTTCCTCACACTTTCACCACAATGTCTTGTAGAAAGAAAAATTGTACTTTTAACCATATTAGATTTGCCAATGAATTGTTTCTCAATAAATTTTAGTCTTTTTTTTTCTAATTTATTTGGCTGAATTTCCCTGAACGATGAAAATGAAATCACAGTTTGACCAAGTCATTCGAAGTCAGAGGAAAGCAATCTGAAAAGTCTCTAGAAAGAATAAGAATGGAATCGAAACAAAAAAATTATGTTTCAATAGAAATTCTCATTAGATTTTCAGAAAATTTTCCATAAAATATATTAAATGTTTGTTATGAAATTTTATTGGATCTTAAATAATAATTTTTTAAATAAAATCTTTAAAGGAAGCTTCGAACAACTCATTTTTTCTATTATATATTCTTAATGGATTTAATTCAAAGTTCTTTTCAGAAAATTTGAGCCATTTGACTAGCTATTAAAGAATAATATTATAACGGATTAAATTCAATAAAAACACATTGAAAAAAAATGATTTGTTCAAAGTTTGAGTCTTCCGAAGGTAACGTCCTTTTTTTTTTTTTTTTTTTTTTATTTTAATTAGGGGTTCATCAATAAGATGATTGCCCCATGGCATTTATAATTTTTTCATACATATTTGTGTCTTTTAGGAATTTTAACATTTTTTGGATTTCACTTTCGTTGTCTCCCAGTGCAATTTGAGGATTTTTGTTGATTTTGTTCCTCCTTCTTTCCTCTTGATATTTAGGACATTTAAATATTAGATGGATCACGGTTTCGATCTCTTTACATTGGTCGCATTCCTTGGGGTCTTCCTTCTTGATGATGTATAGATGTGTCAGTGCAGTGTGTCCTATTCTGATACGGCATATTGCTGTTTCCTCTCTTCTGTTACGTCTAAAGGATGTAGCCCATGGATATATCGTGGATTTGATGTCTCTCAGTTTGTTGTCCCTTACATTTGTCCAATCGTTCTGCCATGTTTGTGTTATTGTTAATTTAAAATGATTAATTATGTCCTTTGGTGGGATTTTATAGGAATTATTTATAGGACATAGGTTAGTATCTCGCGCAGCTTTGTCAGCGAGTTCATTTCCGATAATGCCTACGTGTGATGGAATCCAGCATAGTGTTATGTGTTTATTTGTGTGTGTGAGTTCTTTTTGGATAATTGTTATTATAGGGGATCTAGTCTGATTTTTATTAATGATCGCTTGAAGGACACTTAGAGAATCAGTGAATATGACCGACTCGTCTAAAAGGGTTGAATGGATATACTTGATGGCTTCTAGAACTGCATATGCCTCTGCCGAGAAAATGCTGATTTGTTCGGAGACTCTTAAAGCTTTTAAAATATTTCCCTCTGAAGAAACAACTGCGAGCCCTGTCGATTGATCGGTTTTAGTGCCATCGGTGTAATACATTTGATGCCCTTCGTATTTTTTAACAATTGAGTTGAATAAGTTTCTAAATACTATTGGGGGTGTGGTTTCTTTTTCGTATTTAGTAAGTGAGAGGTTAATATCTATATTAAAATTATTTTGAGGGTTATTTGGCAAGGGGCTATAGGTTAATATATTAAGTATTTGAAAGTTATATGTGCTAAGAATTATTCGGAATTGGAACATGCTGGATTTCCTTTCTTTCCTATCGGTTGTTGGATGGAGAATGCTATAGTTTATGTGGTCAGGATTTCCCAAAGTTTTGATGCCATATTTTACAATATTGTTATGCCTCCTGGCTGTTAGTGAGGGAATACCAGATTCACTTAATATACTTTGGACTGGGCTTGTCCTAAATGCTCCTATAGCTAGTCTGATACCCGTATTGTGTGTTGAGTCAAGCGAGCTAAGGGTGGTTCTGCTTGCAGATGAATAAACTATAGCTCCATAATCGATTCTACTTAATATAATAGATTGATATATATTTAGTAATGTTTTTCTACTTGAACCCCACTTTTTGCTACACAGAGATTTGATAATATTCATGGCCTTCTGGCATTTTGTTTTGGTTTCTTTTACATGAGTTTTCCATGTGAGCTTTTTATCGAACGTTAATCCTAAGAATTTGTGTTCATTTACGTATGACAAGTTGCGGTTATTTAATGTTAATTGAGGATTATCGTGATTTTTCCTTAGCTTACAAAAATGGATGCACTTGGTTTTTTCTGTTGAAAAAATAAGGCCCGATCTTTTAGACCATTTTTCTAGTTTTTTAATGGTGCTTTGCACCTTGTTGCCTAAGTCTTCTATATCATGGGATGAGCTATAAATTACCAGATCGTCTGCATACATTAAGCCCTTAATTGGTATATACTTCCAAATATTATTTATATATATTAGAAAGAGTGTTACCGATATTACTGATCCCTGTGGAGTTCCGTTTTCTAGACCAAAAACATTTGAGACATCGCCACCATTACAGACGCGGAATTTTCTATTGTGGAGAAAGTTTTTAATAAAGTGGGCCATATTTCCACCAATACCCATTTTGAGCACGCTATCTATAATCCCGTATGACCATGACATGTCATAAGCTTTAGTTAGGTCAAAAAATACGGCAATTAAATGTTCTTTCTTCGCAAACGCTTCTTGAATATCAGCTTCGAGTCTTACTAAATTGTCAAGCGTAGATCGGGATTTTCGGAAACCATTTTGAAATTGTGCGAGAAGGGAATTAGTTTCCAAGTAATGGACTAGTCGCTTATTTATTATTCTTTCAAGCAGTTTACATAAGCAGGACGTGAGAGATATTGGTCTATAACTTAATGGGTCCATGGGGTCTTTATTAGGTTTACAAATTGGAACTACTAGGGCAGTTTTCCAATTTTCAGGGAAGATTCTTTTGGTCCAAATTTCATTGTAGAGGTCTAGTACGATATTAATGGTTGAGGTGTTCATTTGCTTAATCATTTCATAATGAACTTCATCTGGGCCAGGACTACTACCTACACATTCTTTTAATGTTTGTTGGAGTTCTTGTAAAGTAATGGGGTTATTGTACGTATTTGTATCTTCAGGAATTTCTAAGACGCGTCTTTCTTTTCTAGTTTTTCGTATCAGGAATTCAATACTATAGTTTTCGTTCGAGGAGTTGTTTGCGAATGTTTCACCTAATGCGTTTACTATTTCTTCAGGTTTTGTTATTTTTCTTTTGTTAAAGATCATCGATTGGATTTGAGTGTTTATATTTTTCCCTCTAATTTTCCTAATTTTTTGCCACATTTCCCCAACGGTGGTTGATGTAGATATAGTACCCACGTATTTTTCCCAGCACTCCTTTCTTGCCCTCCTAATTACTAATTGTACTTTTGCTTTGTATTTCCTATATTCCTGTAAGTGTGTGGGATTCTTTGTTCTTATAAAAAGTTTGTAAAACTTTCTTCTTTCTTTAATAAGAGATTTAATTTCTGGGTTGAACCATGGGATTGGGGGTCTAGTTACAGTTTCTGGGGCTCTTGGTATGTGTAGTTTTGCTGCATCTATTATTTGTTCTGTGAGGTACGAGGTTTTTTGATCTATTGTGTTTCCCTGAATTTGAGCACCTTCAAGTTCGGATTTAAAGCTTTGCCAGTTTTCCGAACTGGCTTTATCTATTTGCCATTGGGATCTTTTTGATATGATAAAGTCGGAGTGCATTATTTTGATTGTTATTGGAAAATGATCACTTCCGGATAAATCATCGTTAGTGTCCCAATAAAAATTCATTGCAATTTCTGGGGAGCATATGGATATATCTATAGAGCTATGATTTCCCGTTCCAGCGCAAAAATGAGTAGGCTTTCCGTTGTTCAAACATACCAGATCCTTTCCTTCTATAATATTTTCTATAATTTTTCCTCTTGCATCTGTTTCCCCTCCACCCCATATTAGGCTTTTTGCGTTTAGATCTCCCACTACAAGAAAAGGTTTAGGGATTTGGTCTATTAGCTCTTTCAGTTCATTTCTAAGACGGAATATAGGAGGTATATAAACACAACATATTGTCATTTTGAATGGATGGTTCGTTGTTATTGCTAATGCTTGGAGATTGGAGTTTACAGCAATTTCGCTCACATTTATGTTATCTTTAACAAGAATTACAACCCCTCCACTTGCCCTCTGATTTATAGTTTGATTTTTAATGAAGACATTGTATCCTCTTACTTTTGGAAGCTGATTTTCATTCTTAAAATGTGTCTCTTGGAGACAAATAAATGAAGGCTCAAATTTGTGCAGCAATATTTTTAATTCTTCGAATCTTCTGTAGAATCCATTGCAATTCCACTGGAGTATTGAATGGAAATTTGTTTTGTGTTTTGATTTGTTACTGTTTGTTAATTGATTAGTGAGATTATTTTCATTATTGTGTTGATTAGTGTTTGTGAGTTCTTGCCTGAAAGAGAGGTCATTGTTCATATTGTGTGTTGTGTTATTTTGTTCGTTATTGTTAAAAAAGTTAGAATATGAAAAATTTTCTGTAGATGTATTTATATTTTGTGAAGGATTTGTCCTGAAAACTGTGTTTTCAGGATTATTATATGGAGTAATTTTGGAAGGGAATAATGTGAAGTTTTGTGATTCATGCCGATCCTTGAACCCCGCAGGTGCTGCACGAGATTTACTCATGCTTCCCGCGAGGCTCAAGGATGGACACCTTGTGATATTATTTTCTCTTTCAGCCAGTCACTCTCCCATATTATCATTATCACTGTGATAATCATCAGTAGTAGAAATTTGTAATTGTGGTGTGGTGGTTTTGTTGTAATATTGGGGCATTGAGATATTTTGTTGATCGCTGGGGAGGTTTGGTGACGTAGAGGCTTTAAGAGTATTTCTCATTTGCTCAAGGTGTTCGCTATTATATATATGAGGATCATTTCTTGGGAGTTTTGTGGGACTGTGAGGAGGATTGATATCGTGATTCACTGTTGTATTCAATAAATTTTGTTGATGTTTTCCTTCTTGTGTTATTTCATTAGTTTTGTGATTTAGTGGATTAGTGTCACTTACCTCCTCATCTGCTGTGATTTGACGACTCTGGTTCAGCATTCTCTTACGTCTCTCTCTAACCTCATGCAGGCGCCTCTCCCTTTGTGTCTCTTCCTCATTGATTTCTGCAACGGTTGTTTGTCGGCTCGGTCCTGGGATTGGATCTGTGTTTGTGCTCCCTCGAGTTTTTGGTGATTTTGTCTGGTTCAGTGGGTTGTTATGGGTGGGTATCTTCTTCGGAATGACGTATTTTGTTTTCCTCTTGGTTACTGTTTCGTTAATTGTCGGGAAATCTTCGTCATAGTCGTCATGTTCTGCTAGGAGATCGTACCTGTTACCAGTAACGATCGCGAACGTATCTCTGTTCATCTGTGGTCTTGGGTATATCGTTGCGGCTTCATTTGCACTCATGTTGTTCAAAGCGATAGCACGATTGATGTTTTCTTGACGTGACTTTTCTGGACAGTTAATGTAATCTGCGGGGTGGTTTCCCTTACAGGATATACATTTTGGGGGCTGGTCGCAGACAATAGATGAGTGACCTTCATTTCCACAAGTTTTACATTTTGAAGATCTTTTGGTGCATGTTCTGGTGCTGTGAGTGTATTCCCAGCACAATTGGCATTGCCTTGTGAATCTTATGAACGGTTCGCATGGGATGCGCACAGAGTTTATGTAAATGTATTGTGGGATCTCATTTCCCTCGAAAAATATTTTCATTCTCTCTGTGGGAGCATATTCTGGTTGACCATCAACTGTATCTCTCCTTTTGATTCTTTCCACTTTATACACTTTCACTTGTCTAGCATCGATCTCGTTTTTAATCTCCTCTTCTGTGTATTGCCTATTAATCCCTCGGATGATACCACAGCTAGTGATATAATAGATGGGAATATAAGCCTCATATCCGTTATCTTTGAAATCTTCCAGATTTGCCACGTGGTTGGCGGTTGTGCGATCTACGCAATATACTACTGCGGATTTTCTTCCAGTGATCACTGTCTCCTTCACGTTTTCTTTTGAGGTGTTTCTCTTAATTATTCTTCCAACTTCCACTGCATTAAAGTCTCTGAATTTAGTCACTACCACTTTGAACTCTTTATAGTCTGTATAATTATTATAGGTATGTCTCTGTCTTTCCGTTGGGGGCTTATCGCCCCCACGTGTCTCATTCATTTTTGGACTTTACAGCCCAACACGTTAGTTTTAAACTCAATCACTAAAGTTTTATAGTCTTTAAGAAATTTTGGTTCAAAGAAAATATTAAATTATTTGATTTTAGGCTCTATTTTACCGATTTTTTGAGAACGATCGCGTCTACGCGTCTGTGCTCTGCGACAGATTGACGTTGACTGGTAACGTCCTTTTCCTTACCGAAAATTTTCAATTTCGATACTTTTTTTTTTTTTGAAATATCTCTTTAAACTCTATAAACTGCTTTAAATACTACTACTATAATTTATAAATAAAATATATGAGATCATAAATATAATCAAACTTTAAAAGTGTTTGAAGGTTTCAAGAATAATTGAAAATCCCAATCATGCTTGACCCAGAAATTATAAAGTTGGACATTGGAACAATTATTATAAAGTTTCTAAAGAATAGTTTCATGGCTGAATGAACGATAAGATTAATGTGAGAAATGCCGAATGTTAGATTTCTTAGTTAATATCCAGGTGTGCATTTTTGCTGCATATGCCAAATGGCTTTAACTTCTTTAACCGAATTTTCCAAGGTCAAAGTTTAAGAAATCCTGAGAAGCATATTTCATATTGGAACAGAGTAAAAGTGAATACTTCTGAAAGATCTTTGATTATCTGATATGCTCAATCTGACGTTATGGGAATATAGGGCAAAATATAGGAATCTGAAAATTTCAAAATTTTCATAATTCAAAGACCGATGCTTCAAGTTCTTACCTTAAAGGATTCGAGCAAAGAAACTGAAAAAAAGTTTTGAATATTGTTGATAACAGAATTTTTGAAATTTTGGGAAATTGGTATTAATTTTAACTGACTTAATGTCTAAGCTTCAAAAATAAATTGATACTGTTGAATATAAAACTGTTATTCATTTTAGAATTTCGTTAAAAATTTTTGAACATCGGGAATTTGGCTTTTGGGATTTTGGCTATTTGTGATTTTGGGTTTTCGAGATCTTGGCTATTCGAGAGTTTGGCCTTCCAGGATTTTCATCCATGCGGGATTTCAACCCATTAGACATTTTGGCTCTCACGATTTTTAGCCATTCTCGGTTTTGGCTTTTCGGAATTTTGGTTTTAGGGGTTTTGACTTTTAGTGATTTTGGCTTTTTGAGATTTTGACTTTCGGAATTTTGGGTTTACTGGATTTTAGCCTATTCGGGATTTTGACTCATTCGAAATTTCGACCCATTCGAGATTTTGGCTTTCAGGACTTAGGCTTTCGGGATCCATTTTAGAATTTCGTTAAGAATTTTTGAAAATCGGGATTTTGGCTTTTGGGATTTTGGCTATTTGTGATTTTGGCTTTTCGAGATCTTGGCTTTTCGAGATTTTGGCTTTTCGGGATTTTGATCCATTCGGGATTTCAACCCATTCGACATTTTGGTTCTCACAATTTCTAGCTATTCTCGGTTTTGACTTTTCGGAATTTTGGCTTTTGGGGTTTTGGTTTTTCGGGATTTTAACTTTTTGAGATTTTGACTTTTCCGGATTTTGGGTTTTCTGGATTTTAATCTTGGCTTCTAGGACTTGGCATAGTTTACAAATGCTGTGCCATTAAGCTGCAATGGTTCAACCAGCAATGGACTATATTCCTGAATGAACCAGAAGTATTTCGGGCCTTCTGGATCCCGTTTCAACGCTGAAGTATCAGACCACCTGTCTATTCGAGTGTCGTCTATTTTAGCCTATTCGGGAATTTAGCGTTCAGGACTTTGGCATTTCGGGATTTTGGTTTATCGGAATTTTGACCTTTTGGTGGAAATCCTCCTTCATATGTAGGTTGTCGTCTTCAGACTAGAGGTTTAGCCTAGTTTCCGAAGGTCTCAAAATCCTAAATAAGCAAATAATTTAATTTGTTCTTCTGATTCAAATAGATTAATTCCCCTTAATAGTCCATTTCTAAGTCAAAATTTTTCAAAAATTTTCGACTGACAAGAATCTAGAGAAGCTAAGTCTTATGGCTAAGCCTTGGGTCTGAAGCCCTTATAAACCGTTGCAAAAAAATCTGTTTTTCTACAAGTCAATATAAAAAAATGATCATTAATGGAACTGTCATAATGAAACCTCATCAATCATACATTATTCAGAGAACTCACGAGGAGCCCATATATTCTTCTAGGGAACCCATGTACTTCTTTTTAGGGAACCTGGGAAGCCATATTTTTTTTAAGGAACCCGGGGAACCTATGTATTTTTCAGGGAAATCAGGGTACTAATACATTTTTTCCAGGGAATCCCGGGAACTCATATATTTTTTCGGGAAATTCGGGGAGCTCACATTATTCTTTCTGGAAACCCACGAGGAACTCGGAAAACCTATACATTTTTTGGAGAACTAAGAACTCGAGCCGCTACAATTGCTTATGAATCAGCCCTTGTATGGGATATCCGAGAATTCTTAACGTAGTTCAAAGCCGAACCTTTTAATCCCATGTTACGCCTGGAACCCTTATCTCAAAGCGAGTGCTGATAGCTGATTTTCTGATATGCTAGGCAATGTTTATGAAAGTATATTAAAAATTAGGTTAATGTGTGAGAGCACTACATTAACCTTATTATGTATGGCTTATTTAGGCCATTTAGGCACTTTGATAATACGGTCTGTTACTTCATAAGTTGCTACAATAATGATAGTGTACAAACATGAAAAAAATTAAAAAAAAAACATTGTCATCTCTTGATGTACATTACTAATTATTATATGTAATTTTTTTAAATTAAAATTTAAATGTATATCTGTCAGTAAAGGCTCAGAATATATAGGAAAAAAGGACTAAAAATAGTTCGTTGGCAAATCTAAATGAGTGTTGCATGCAGAATTTGTGTTCACCTAAACAAAAAAAAAAGAAAAAATAGAAAAATAAGTAAAAACAGCACCAGACATTTTTAGTTTTCAATTATATTTGATTTTTATTTCCACAACTCACGATGATGAATAAAAATGAAGATATTTTTTACTAACGAGCGCACCATTTGCACGTTTAATTGTTTAGCCCAATCGCCACGTTAATGGCTTTGCTGCACAGGTAAAAAATGCAAAAAAATAACACTGTTTCTCTCCTTCAGCGTGTTTTAAGAGTGTCAAGGGCAAGGAAAAAAAGGACAATTGTGTGATTATGCAGCGTGGATTTGACACAATATATGCTTGAATATGTTTATTAAAACCACCCTTTTGGATGGTTCAAATCAATTTTTTTGCTCTTGAAAAAGAAATTCAAGACAAAAAAGTGCGATGCATCTCGCAGGAGATGAAGTTGGAAACTTTTGTGTGGAGCATGAAAAAAAGCTAATGGATTTTCTTGATGTGCTTACAGACAAGGATACCAAATGTTTGGGGTGACGGTGTCTTTTGTGGCAACGCGGTCAGGACTTTTACGCTGGGTCGATCACATTCCCCATCCACCGGAATCACCAGAACCGTAAGTTTTTCGTTTTTATTAATTCAATCTTGATTCTTGATTGAGGGATTTTCTCGTCAATTAATTTAATACAATTTTCGATGTGTGTGTATATATAGACACTTCAGCGAGTCCAATACTAGAGCCATGGATATGACATGGTACAAGAGAGCTGTGGATCAGCATGCTATCGAACCGGACAGCTTTGTCTTCAGTGTACCCTTTGACTCTGGGTACACGGGCAAGAGCAATGCCACACTTGTTACAGCAGCCCATGCCATCTTCATTGACCACAGAGGCCACAAAGCTCCGGCAGCTGTTGTAGGCCTGCAATTTCAACATGATTCACTTGCCAGGCATTTCATCAACATTACATCGGCGGTAAGTACAGGGAATTCCGCTTTCAAAGAAATTCTCAGGACAGAAAAAGAGGCCGCGAATTCACTCCAGTGACACAGAAAAATTCCATTGCCACAGGAGAGGTCTTTGGAATAAATTACGAAAACACTGTGATTATGCAAAACATTTTCGGCGCCAATTTTTCAGCCCTAACGGTTCACGAGAAACGCATTTAAAATTTACCACTTGAAAAATATTTACATACATTTAGGGGCATTTCAAAAATTATTTTATAAATGAGCTCCCAATAGTAGGCAATTCATATCAAATTCTTTCAATCCATTTTCACTTAAGCCGGAGCTCCCTGTAGAATCTTATGCCTCGTTCAGACTACACACTGAAATTCAGAAATGGCTAAACGCAAGTGTCACAAACTTTTCCTAAAGTTTCAAATTTTTTGACGTAATGTTGTTTGTTCGTCTGTCTGTCTGGCTGTCACCAACTTCAGAGGACAAACGGTTAGAGATAGACACTTGAAACATTCGAGAGACCCCCCATAAGTCGACAAAAAAAACCGTAAACATGCCCCTTATTTTTTTTCTTTATCTTTCCCCTGTCTTTTCTCACTTTTTTTTGTTTTTGGTAATGTTTTAGAGCAGACCTGTGCTCGTTAAAAGTCGTGTAATATAGGAAATTTTGTGTTGATAATTTTAATGGAAATTACAGATAGCCATACTGGTAACACTAATCTTGCTCATTCACGGTGCCATGATAAATATTTTTAAGCCAAAAAGGCATAACAGAAATAAAAACTCATGTAGAAAGAAATTGTCTTCTTGATATCTTTGTCGAAAGACGGATAGCTATTCACTACACACCCTTTTACTTGAATCTTGCAGAAATACAAAGAAATTAAATGCAAATATCACTTGAAATGGAAAATTCTTAAATCGCGCGCAATTCAACTGTGAAAGAGAGAGATAGAGACACAAATAACTCACTTTACAAACGTCTGGAGGCGCTGCGGTTGCAAAAAATCTCTAAAATGCCACAAAATATTTTCTTCTCTATTTTATGCTTCTTAGCAGGTCGTGTCCCTTCTCGTAATACGTACTTTTGCATTCCTTATTAACCAAAAATAATGTTGTACCAAATGATTTTTCTCAAACCTATCCTGAATTTTGGGACAGCTCAAATGAATATGAGTCTTTCAGCTCAAAAATTCATCTCAATGTTTTTGTTGCAATATCGACAATTATTCACAATTAACCCAAATAACTGTATTCAAATAAATTATTAAAAGCATTTTCTTGTGAAAATGACTTAACTCTAAGGAATTAAACAATTTTCACATTAAAAAACCTCTCATTTTCTCTACGTGAATTTTTGCGGCATTTCGAAGAATCTCAACAGGCACCACCCTATTCCCTTCGGCTTTTATTTTAGCTCAGGCCTGTTTTAGAGATTACCTAGGCGGGTATTTCGTCCATATACGAAAATATCTTTGAATTATTCTCCATTAACAGTTTTTCATGATCAAAGGTTTAATAGGCTCCAGAGAGCGTATTTCTCAACCAAATGGTATCCTCTTTGGGTTCGTTGGAAAGGTCTTAGAATTCTTGGCAAGCCTGAACCGATTTCAGTCGGTTGTGAACCAGTAATGAATCGATTCATAACCGATAAAAAATTTTTATCTAAAATTCAATTATATTACACTTAAAACAAATATATTTTATTTAGGGCAATGTATTGGGTGATTTAGAAATCGGTTCAGATCGGTTGTGAACCAGTAAACTGAAGAGGTAATTGCCCAGTGGGAAAACTCTTCGAAATCCTTGAACTCGCGAACACTAAGGTAGTCTTTCGAGGAATAGCATCTAAGTCAGGGGTTCGAGAATTTCGCAAAGCCTGTCAAGATTTCTAGGAGATGACCATAACTCATACCACCTCCCTATTAGTTAAAAAGAATGAACTGTTCATTTCTGTTTAAAGATATTTAATTTAGAAATTAGACAGGTATATGTTGTACCTTTTTTTTTAAATTTTGCAACATTTCCTTAAGAAACATTATCAGCCTTGGAATTATTCATCTTCCATAGGAACAAGCAAAGAACGAAAATTTTCAATTATCTTTTTCAGTGTACCGCAAGTGGATGTCGAAAGACGTGTGCTTCAGATGAACTAGACTGCTACCTTCTGGATAACCATGGATTTGTCCTCTTGTCTGAAGATTCTGAGCACACTGGAAGATTTTTTGGCCAAATTGATGGCACAATAATGGATTCATTGGTTCAAGATCGTATCTACAGAAGAGTACCTTTAATGGACTATCAAGGAGCTTGTTCTGACCGAGAAAGCTCCTCTCTAGGTGCTGGACAGAAAATCAAACCCCTTCGACCATTTTCTTGGATTCTAGATTATGGAATGTCACTGGCGGCAACGTGGCTTTCACTGATGCCAGCGCCCATTTCTGCCTGGTCGAGAGCACATTATGGACCAGAATATTCAGATCCAGATGAAGAATTGGATCTCAATTATTCGGAAGACTATGACAGCAATTTTGATTACCCACCAATTGAAGGAGATTTTGTCACGGCACCGGAAATTGTACGAATTATATAAATATTCTTTTTGATAGTTCTCTAGAAATCATTTCTTTTCTTTTGAAGATCTTTGAGAGACCAACTGAGCCCCCACCAAGGCCTGTGACTCCACCTCCGGGTCCACGTGTTGTTCCTGATCCCAAACACGCAAGACCCTGCGATCTTAAAACAGATCTCTACATCTTGCAGCCGGAGAGATTGAATTCGAGTGGCCAGAGCAATCCACTGAAAGGGAAGCTCACCAATTGCCACTCTTCGGGCTGCGAGAGG
The DNA here is from genome assembly GCF_024763615.1 of Phlebotomus papatasi. Classification (NCBI taxonomy): domain Eukaryota; kingdom Metazoa; phylum Arthropoda; class Insecta; order Diptera; family Psychodidae; genus Phlebotomus; species Phlebotomus papatasi. Next base: position 45,353,135 of record NC_077224.1, read on the forward strand.
CCCTTCAGTGTCCAGAAGATCCCCCACAGCAACCTCATTCTGCTCGTGGTTGACACACTGTGTCCGTGTGGATCTAAACAGTTAGACATTGAACCACAAGAAGTAACAGGAGGACGTGGTAAGTCTTTGCAGTACTTTTCAGTCCTTTTTATTATTTTTTCTATCAATTATTTCAAGAAAAACGAGGATAGGTAAGCGTTTTATACAAAACGCTTCTTTTCTTTATGATCGAAATGTATTACAGAGACTTATGGAAGATTTTTCTTCCTAAAATCCGATAAGGATTACGATTTACGTGTTTTTTCTCAGCATGAAATGCCTTGGAAGAAAAATATGGATCGGACAAAGAATCTTAAGCTACTTTTCATATTAAAATACTCTTCAATCAATCAATCTTGAACAGCTTCCTGAGGTAGTTATGAATAAGGAGTCGCGGGGGTCAAAACTCGATCCCATTATACGGGCTTCAGACCTAAGGCTTAACCATATGGCTTAACTTCTCTAATTCCTTTAGAATTTTTTAAAGAAAATTATCACTTAAGATTGGACAACGTGGGCAACTGATCCATAAAATTTTGAAAAACCAATAAATATGAATTTCGAGACCATCGGGAACTGGGCTAAACCTTATTTCTGAAGCCGGCCTTAGGCATAAAAGGTTGAAAATGATTGAAACGAATGAAGTGCGAGTATTGTATTGTATTGTATTGTATTTTTATTACCAATATGTAATGTAAAGGCACATGTTGGTAATAAAAATACAATACAATACAATACAATACTCGCACTTCATTCGTTTCAATCATTTTCAACCTTTTATGCCTAAGGCCGGCTTCAGAAATAAGGTTTAGCCCAGTTCCCGATGGTCTCGAAATTCATATTTATTGGTTTTTCAAAATTTTATGGATCAGTTGCCCACGTTGTCCTATCTTAAGTGATAATTTTCTTTAAAAAATTCTAAAGGAATTAGAGAAGTTAAGCCATATGGTTAAGCCTTAGGTCTGAAGCCCGTATAATGGGATCGAGTTTTGACCCCCGCGACTCCTTATTCATAACTACCTCAGGAAGCTGTTCAAGATTGATCTGCGAGACGTTTCAAGGCACGATCCCGATTTCTGAGGAATTTTTCTTTATTCATGTGCTGAAAATGACAGTACCACCAAAGTCGTGATCTCTCAATTCCAAGAAGCAGCTCCTTTATCCTTAGCTTTTTGAATGCCTACGTTCTTTAATCAATCTCTATGATTGATTCTCTTAACCATCCAGAGATGCCTTATCTCGACATTCAACTCGCAATTTTACATTTTCGGTTTTTACTCAAACTTCGATAATTTAGCAAAACAAAAGCGACTAAGATCGGCCATCCTCACCACATTTCTGGTAAAATCTCTCATTATTTGCCTGACCGATGCAGCCTGAGGATTCAGCGTTTATTCTATCATTACTTATAAATAACACCACGAGATACTTGAGCTTCTCCATTATTCGGATGATTCTGATATTATTTCAAAATTGTGTTTAAAGGCCTCTACACACTAGGAGCAATTTCTCTAAAAAAAAAAATCCCATATCCTTGCAGGCAGAAACGTCAGAATTTTTTTAAAAAGGTAATTTTTGACGAAAATTGCTTCTAGTGTGTAGACACCATAAGGGGTTTTGTGGGTAGTGAAATCTAAAAAAAAGTACAAATATTTTTTAAGATAACAAAAAATTAATTCAAACTCTTAAGCAAAAAAAATTACAATATTTAAATTATATTTTCTGAAATATATTCATTTATAAAATTTAAAAATTTAACCATTGGGTGTAATTTTCAGATATATTTTTTGAAAAAATGACTTTACGACTTTACGGTAGTCACGATTACTCAGAGAAGATTCATCAAAAATTTAAAAATAACAAATATTCAATGTTAGCAATAAGTTAAGGGGTTACGTGGGTCACGCAGACTAAAAAACACAGCATTATTTGTTTAACATCCTTTTTCAACATAATAAAAAAATATTTTTTTTAATTCGAACTCCTAAATATATAAATGTACTACATTTTAGGTATATTTTCTGAAATTATCATTTAAAAATTAAAAAAGAAAATCAGCCGCAAGGACTTGAATTTAGATACGGTTTAAAAAACATACTTTTCGGTGTACACAATATCTCAGAGTATATTCGTCTGATGTTAAAAAACTAATTATTTCCTGTTAGATAATGAATTAAACTCGTAATTGAACGGTAAATTTTTTTACCTTGATCACAACTTATTTTCCAAGACAAACGTGGAGAAAAATGCGACGAAATTTATATTTTTATTGTATAAAATTATCTCAAAAATCCAAATTTATTATTTAAAAAAATATACCGTTCAAGTGCGAGTTTAACTCATTAGATAACAGGAAATATTAAGTTTTTTGATGTCAGATGAATATATAGTTTATTTTCGAAAAAGATCTCCGAATATCAGGTCCCATCGACTGAATTTTTAAATAAAAATGTAAGCAAATATATCTTAAATATTTTACTTTTATAGCATGAATTAATTATTTTTTATGTAGAAAAAATAAGAAAACATGTACTTTTTTATTTCTTCGTGATCCACGTAACCTCTTAAATTTATCTAAAAATATAAAATTCATAATCCTCAACAAAATCAAACAAGAATTAAGCTGTCTTCAGGCTAGAGATTTAGCCCAGTTCCCGACGGTCTTAAAATCCCAAATAACAACCAATTTTATTGCCTTTTCAGAATCTAATAAGTCATTTATTCTTAATATTCCAATCTTAAGTTAAATTTTTCCAAAAAATCTTGATGTTGAAAAATTAGAGCAGTTAAGCTATATGGCTCATTCTCAGATCTGAAGCCCATATTATGGGCAAATTGCTTGAAGTTGCGGTGCAATATCTGCAAAATACTTATACACAGAATAAAATATTTTGTAAAAATGTTCGTAAATGTTTGTGAATTCCTATGGGGGAGTTACAAAATGCTCGTAAATCGTATAACCCACAAACAAGTTTGTAAAGGTTTCTACTTTTTGCACAAACATTGTTGGTAACATGATCACTTGACGAGTATTTTTTGTACTTTTACAAATATTTGTTCGTAAATGTTTGTAAACACACAAAAAATGTTTGTAAAATTTTGTCATTTGTTCGTACATTTTTGTTTATCTGACGAATATTTTACGAACAAATGACAAAATTTTACAAACATTTTTTGTGTGTTTACGAACATTTACGAACAATGTTTGTGAAAAAAGTACAAACTTTTACGAACTTGTTTGTGGGTTATACGATTCACGAGCATTTTGCAACTCCCCCACAGGAATTCACAAACATTTACGAACATTTTTACAATATATTTTTTTCTGTGTAGGGTAAATTAAAAATTAGCATCACTTATTCTTAGCCTTGATACCTCTAGAACCTTGCCTTTTTTCATAGTTTTACAGGAAATTTCCTTAAAAAAAAAACAAATTTTAACCAATATGAAGAAGGACCCAAATAGAATTTGGTTAATCCCCACGAATTATCCTGTAAAATTTGGCAGTACAGGATTAGATTTAATAAATGTATGCGAAGGACTTTTAATCTATATGATATTGAGACCTCTGGGTATGACACTTTGGGATAAATCTACAACGAAATTTTACAGCCTGTTCTCTATAGGATTAGCCTGATCTTAGATCTGAAGTCCGTATAAGGCGGCGGTGGACGAGAAGAAATCAATATCGTTCTATCTCTTATTTTTTTCCGGAAATATCCATCATTTATTATTTGTCATATTGTTCAGGTGCATGCGGAACGAGGCGACAAGCAAAAGAGAATCTTCCACGAAAGCGACCGCAGAAGTGTATAAATTATCATCCGGAAGAGACGGAAATTGTACAATGTGGCCGAGCCACGAGACAAGTAATTAATGCGTCCCTCCTGTCCACTTTCTTCACTTTCACCCTTCTGTGGACTGTGACGCACGTGTGATTCACATTTGCAGCATCACCTCATTAATTCCACATATATATATTGCTATATATTTGTGGTGATTGAGAGAAACTATATATACATATATTTAGCAACTTGCAGCAGAGAAGAAAAAAACAAAAATCACGAACGGGTTCTATTTAATTTTACTACCGAATACATCGATGGTAAGAGTTTAATTATTTAATAAATTACTGATAAAAAGAAATTTAAAAATAAATAATGGTGAAAAAATGGCACATAAAAAAAATTGACGGTGATTAAATTCACTCACACACTAATATTTATAAGTGAAAAATCATTGAAAAAAAATTGAAAATTATGAAAATAAGGTATTTAAAGTATAAAGAAATTAATTTAAATAAAAAAAATGTGGTACCTTTATTGTATGACTGACTGTCTACTATTTACATTAATTAAAAAGAAAATGGCGAAAAGAAATTGAACAATAAAAGTGTGAATGAATTAAATTAATTATACATTTTCAATTATTGAGATATATGAAGATATGGTGAGTAAGAAAAACAGTTTAAGAATAAAAAACTGTACGGTCATACACGAAGAAACTTTTTGTAATTCGCGTGGAACAGAGTTAATTAATTTGTGAGACAATAAGGAAACAATGGAAAGGAAACAATTAAAACAATTATTTAAATAAAAAAAAATTGATGACATTTCTTCAGAGAAATTAGTAGAAATTAAATTTCTAAATAGAATTCTAAGTTTAAATGGCGCGGTAAGTTAGTTGATATATCTAAATAAATTTACATTTATTGGTATGTTTGCACTGTATAAAAAAACTGTACTCGGAAATGAAAATTTCGCATCGTTTCCCAAAAATAAATATGTTTAAATAATAATTAAGTAAATTAAAGAAATTTTAGAATGAAATTAATTTTAGTCCAATAATTCGTCGCGACGATATATTTGTACTTCTAATTTCACAAATTCGAAAAAAAAAACATTTGAAGAAAATCTGAAGATAGGAAAAAGAAAAAATAAAATATTTTAAAAAATACAGGGCTTAATATTGGAGTAAGATTTTAAAAAAAAAATGAGAAAATAAGAAAATTTTGACGCAAAATCTCTTGAATTAAGCGACGCATACAAAATCAATGATTGGCAAAGGCAGTAAAAAAAGTATAAAAGTGATTAATTGAAGTGTGTACACACAAGAGAGATACGAACCTGTATGACAATTTTTTGAATTAAAAAAAAAGAGAATATTAACAAGAAAAAGAAAATTGTTACTGTAAATATATTTGATGATCCAGTGAGAAGAGTAATGTTAAGGAGGTAAGAAAAAATATAGTGAAATTAAAAAAAGGAAAAAATGATTTTAGTAAATGAATAAAACAATTTGATATATTTAAAAATCAAATAGATGCATTTTTAAATAAGAAAATTGAAAATTCATTTATTGAATCATAAACTGTACAGAGTCTTCCATTAAAGTAAAAAAAAGATTAGTAAGAAAATATTAGAAAGTATTAAAACAATGAGAGATATTATTGATTTAAACTTACTTATATTTGAAAAAAAATGAGAGATCATTAAATAAAAAAAAATCTTATTAAAAAAAAGAAATTTCTAAAAAAAAAAGGAAGCAACTTCAAGTGAAGTCAGTTAAACAGACAGAAAATGGAGCAGAAAGAAGAAAACAATTTACATTATACAGATTATACTATTGCTATTATACAATATTACCAATTATACATATTTACAAAACATATTAAAAGGAATGGAACTCACATAACAGATCACTATATACAAAATTAAAAAAAAAAGATAATTAAATTACATGTAAACTTTTATTATGCAATTGAGAAAAAAAACAGACGATAAACTTGCACTCTGCAATCTTTTCAGTTTTTAGTTATTAAAATATTTTTAATACAAAATGAAAGAAATGGAAAAAACACACACCAAATAGAAAATATCTCACTTGTTTAAAAAGATATATTTATAAAAAAAAAATAGTTACTAAGAAATTAAATCTTGCACAAAAGAAAAAAAACAACACAAACACATTTAATTATTGTAAAACAAAACCAAAAAATAAGCTACTCACGTTGGCTTTATGAAAACTTTTTGTTTTTACAATCCCTAATTTTGCAGGAAGATAATACTGGATCTTCTGACTAAACCACGCCTATTATCTTTCTTTCTCTCCTTCTTTAGAAATGAACCTAAAGTCGAGTTTACTTTCCTTATGTTTTTTTTTTTTCAAATAATTGATTAATGTATTGCTCGTTTTTTAGGAGAAGACATATAGTGAAAAGGTCAATGTTTAAAATCCTTAAAAAATACTAGACAAAAGAAAATAGGCCACGCCTCTGAAAAAATAAACGCAGAACTTTATTTTTTTCCGAAAATTCATTTAAAAGTATAATTATTTTCGGCCAATGAAAAAGAAGGAACCATCAAGCTCCGAAACGTTGGCAAGGAATAAAGGAGGAGAAGATCAAAGGTCAACATTCCGTATTTTCACTTCTTAAAAAAATCATTTAAAAGTATTTCTAGCGAGTGAGGATAATCAATTATTTTTTTCCGAAATTCCGAATGAAGTAAAATTTTAAAAACATATTAAATGATCAGGGGGGGGGGGCAACTTCACGCAAAACAACTTTATCAAAACTCTTAATAAATCAATATGAGTTATATTATTTAAATTAACTATGACTTGTTTCTTATTATGGGCCATCCAGCACAGCTGAGCAATAAACTGGCAAATGGAGGATTGGCAAATTTATGAAGTGCCTCATTGAAGGACAGCGTAAATCATTGTAGCCGTCCCCCTATACATTTTCAATTTAAAGGTCACCGGACACTGAGAAAAAAAAACGGTGCGATTAACTTTTTTTCCTGGGAACTTCAACACTTTTTAGGTGTAAAAATATATCAACATTTTTAATGTTAATTTTACATCTTTTTAAGGGTAAAATTAACATGAAAAAGGGCAAGTTTAACCCCTAATACACCTAAAAAGGGTAATATTTACACCGATTTTGGATCAATACTGCAGGGTAAAATTTGTATTTCCGGAATGTTGTTTTATTTTTTTTCGGATTTCCCTCAGTGGACCAAAAGTAACCGCGGAACTCTGCCACCATTATTTTAGTTGGACTGATAATAACACAATAATCTTCTACTTCTGCACCATCAAAACACTTGGCCTAATAACCCTCCAATATAATTCTAAACAATTGCACGACGGTTTTTTCTAGAAGTTTCTAAGGCCATTCAGGAATTTCTTTAAGTTTCTTGCCAAACAGAAGCTCCTGGAAGTTAAATCTATCGAATATGGCGGATAACTAAGGAATTCGTACAGTAGAGTCTCTCACTTTCGAACGACGCGACGTTTGGGTTCAAAATGTCAATTGTGAGGTTATGTTAAAAAATTCGTATTTTGGATAAATAAATCATATTTATGTGCTTCTTCCTGATTGATTACATACATTATGATCGTATAAAATGAAAAGGGAGTATGTTTACGACCAAGACTTGTCAGAAAGCACGGGAATTTGATTTAAAGTACAATTTAATCTCGTATAAATTTCGTTAGTTTTGAAAAAATCGGTCGAATTTGTGAGGTGAGAAATGTCAAAAATACCCCCCAAGCGTTCGAGTTTAGAAGACTCTACTGTAATTCGAATTCTTGAATTTCGGCATTTTTGAAACACCCTTTTGAGTAGGTGGGTTATTTCTTGAATAACCTTAATCAAAATTATCACTATTTTTGTGGGAAAGCCTTAAACCTTACTACCACAATCTTTATAATGCTGTTAATTTTGTTTCACTTACCTGTCAGTCAGGACTGTGAGGGTCGCATATAACCTTCAAAAAACTATTCAACTTTTGAGTCGAATAAACTTCAAAATTCTCCAAACTTTAGCATTTTGAGGTTATATTACGTTTAATGGTCTCTTTTTCTATTTAACCCATTCGTACCCATCGAATAATATATTAAACAAAAAATAGACGATTTTTGATCATTTATTTCTGCGCAATTGGTGTCCGAATTTCTGTCAGGCTCGGGAATGGATTTTGCGTTACTTTGGTCTTTCAATTACTTCGAAAAAATAGTCCGACAGCGATGGAAATACATTTTGTTGTTCTTTTCTCGCTTCGCGGAAAGTCATGCAAAATTTTTGCTCAAAATGGCGAAAGGAAAATACGACATACCGTCGAATTTCTTAAAATTGACCTCCATCCTCTTTCCTGATTTGAATTCTGATTGCTAATTCGTGTTCTTAGATAGTTACCCTATCTAAATCAAAAGAGATTGAAATTATTTAATATTACAGAATTTAATTTCAGTGACCGTTAAGACGCGTGTTTGACAAAGGTTCCCCGCGCCCCCATGATATTTTTTTTTCTTTAAAAAAAAAACATTTATTAATCTGTATGAAACTAATTCCAAAATATGAACAATCTACAGTAGAGTCTCTCAAATCTGAATCTCTCAAATTCGAACGACGTTTGGATTCAAAATGTCAATTGTGAGGTTATGTTAAAAAGTACGTATTCCTGGATGAATGAAAATCATATTTATGTGCTTCTTCCTGAATGTTTACATACATTATGGTCGTGTAAAATGAAAAGGAAGTATGTTACCACTAAAATTGCGAGAAAGTACGGGAATTTGATTCAAAGTACAATTTAATCTCACGCAAATTTCGTTAATTTTGAAAAAATCGTTCGAATTTGGGAGGTGAGAAATGTCAAAAATACCCCCCGAGCGTTCGAATTTAAGAGACTCTACTGTATTTCAAGTATTTCTGGTACATTGACTGAATGGGTTAACGTGGCTCGCAAGCTTATATTTCTGAAATAAGTACTTTCCAAAGGCGTAAGTGAAACTACCTTACTTTCTCTTGCTCCTTCATTTTCAGATTTTTTTCAGAAAAACGTCAGAAACAATTCTCAAAAAATTATAAAAGCAATTTAAAGCTTGTCAAATGAAAATTGCAAATATTCTTTGCAGTTGTCAAATGCACGAACGGATTATTCCGTGACTTTTTGAAGGAAAAAATTGTTTCTGGAATAACATTTTTATGAGTTTCCTGTATTTTAAAGCATTATCTACAAATAGTTTGTCATTAATCTAGTCACACTTTCTGATTGACTAAATACTAAAGCCTTTGATACTTTTAAGTTTCAGTCAATCAGGGAACAATCAGAGAACTAAAATATTTGATGGAATTAAATATTTAATTAAATGTGGATAATGTTTAATCGAGATATTGAAAATTATTAAAATTGCAAATCTGCAATTTCTGTAAAATGTTCAATATTTAATAGGGCATTCAATTTTTAGGGCATTATCCACATGCAATTGAAATACTTAACCTATTAAAATATTTTATTCACATCGTGCTCTGTGATTGGCTAGAGCTTCATAGCTTTTAAAGCTTTAGCCAATGGGAGTACGCGATAATACCGGCTTCAGACTGGAGGTTTAACCCAGTTCACAAAGGCCTCAAAAATCCTAATAACAATTTTCTTGTTTTTTTTTTTCAAAAACTAATGGCTAATTTGCCCTTAATATTCAATTCAAAGCAGCAATTTCCTCAAAAATCTTGTCTAATAAGGAATTAGAGGATTTAAACCATATGGCTAAGCCTCAGGTCTGAAGCCCGTATAAGCTAAAATATTAAAACATGATTCCAAATAGCTAAATCTTTGTTAACAAAATATATTAATGGTAAACTAAATTTCATGGGAGATTCTTTTATAAATTTTCCTTGGTCTCAATAATAATAAGAGTTTAATAACCTCACTTTTTCACTACAACTATAAGCTTTGATAACAAACTTTATTGATTTTGTACCATATTGTAAAGTCTTCAAAATAAATTCATTAAAGTTTACTGACTATTTTTACAAAAGATCACTTATCCCCTTTCTAAAATCACGGAATATGTCTCATTTTCTTTTAAGACTTCAAATACTACGTTTAGATTTCATATACTTTTTCCTTGTCCTAAAATTCCATTTTTTTCCTCAGTTTTATAAATAATTTTACAAATTTTATGCATGTTTATTACAAAGTTTTACTTCATTTTTGGATTATTAATTTTTTATTTATCAAGTATTTTACAAATAAAAATAAATTACTAATAAAGCATGTTACAAAAAAAAACAGTATAAAGGACGTAGCCTTAAATGACTTCTGGGCGGAGCTTATTCAGTAGATTCTTTATTATACTTCCGAAAATGTGGGGATTTTAAAATGAAAGTTGCGATAAAGTACAGAAATCTCAAAAATGATAAGAGGTTGTAATAATTAAAATAAAACACCAAATAAAAAAAAAACACACATAAAATACAAAAAAAAATCACAAAAAAAAGACAGAAAACACATGAAAAAGTAGATAGAAATTCAATATTGAAGGAAAAAATATCAGTATTCTAATGTAATTAATTCAACAAAAATGTGTGAGAACAAATTTTTAAGAAAAAAATACAATTTATTTTTATTTTTTTGGAAGATCTAAATTTCTCCCACAAAAAGTAGATTTAGTTGTCAAAAGAAATAAAAAAAAAAAGAAATAAATCTAGATATTTCTTCAATTTTATCGATTTTAAGTGACATTCATTTCCTAAAATAAAGTGACTTGCATAAGATTAAAAAAGAAAAGAAATAAAGAAAACAAATTTCGTTGCCTAAATTCTTAAGTAATGTGCAATAAATTTGAAAAAGAGTCATATCAAATGAAATCCATACAGAAAAAAAAAGAAACTAACGACGAAATGGAAACTATGGATCAATTGAAGTCATATCTAACAGTTAAAAAGAAACCCAAAAAAAATGACTAAACGTGAAAATAAAATATCACTTTTAAAGTGTAAGAACAAATTAAGTGTTATATTTGCGAAAACCCACCCAAATATATTTCTTACTAACTAAACATGAAAAAATGCAGATTTTTCCAAATTATTTCTTCGCTTTTAAAGTCTTTAAAAAAAAACAAGTTTAATGTGAAAAAGTCTTCATTCGAAATTTTTCATCGTTATCTGAAAGCAAAACCAGCATTTCAATTTTAAAATAATGTCACCATAATTAGAATTAAAAAAAGGAAAACCATTTGACATCAAACTTCTTAAATGTGAAAACAGAACTTATTGTGTTTTAAAAATGTGAAAAAAACGTGAAAAAGAAACACTTCATACATTTTAGAGCAGATCAGAGAAAGAAAAATCAGAAAATTATAAATTTAAAAATAAAAGTATTGTAATTATAAAAATGTTTTTTTATTCATACTGATAGGTTATGATGCTTAACATTAAATCGAGGAAAAAAAATTACAAGTTCACATTGCCTTCTTCATCGCTTTGTTCTCCTTGGTGAAAACAGAGAGTTCATCTCGAAAATACTGCCGAAAAACCTTTGAGGAGTAAAAAAACCTAATTAAGAGTTATTCAGTCATAATAGTATTACAGTAGAGTCTTCTAAATTCGAACGCTCGGGGGGTATTTTTGACATTTCTCACCTCCCAAATTCGAACGATTTTTTCAAAACTAACGAAATTTGTGTGAGATTATATTGTACTTTGAATCAAATTCTCGTACTTTCTTGCAAGTTTTTATGCTAACATATTTCCTTTTCATTTTACACGACCATAATGTATGTAAACATTCAGGAAGAAGCACATAAATATGATTTTCATTCACCTAGAATACGGACCTTCTAACATAACCTCACAATTGACATTTTGAATCCAAACGGCGTTCGAATTTGAGAGATTCAGATTTGAGAGACTCTACTGTACTATAAAGAGAGGTTTTTATATTTCATAATGCAAAAAATTAATCTAGTAAAAATTAAAATTAAACGATTGACGCTACCCATCGCGTCGAAAGTTAATTCAAAATTGAGTCCTACCGATTATCTAAAAGTGCCCGGCTAAAAGGGAAGTGGTACTGAATGCGCTAACAGTTGGAGTTTGATTTTCCAGAAGTGTCTCGGCTAAAATCCGAACAAAATGTCATTGTTGTTCGAAAAATTCAAGCAAAGCTTCGAATTTTCATAAGTGCGCTACAGGCTTTAAAAATTCACAAAATACCAAAAATAAGAACAAGGAACATAATAAAATGAAAACAGACATATGTTGACCGTTTTAAAGCATTTCGAAATTCGAAAAGGAAATACTTTAGGCACCACGTAGAGGGTAAAGATGTTTTTTTTTGACTCTCGAAACGATTTTTGAATGTGTTTTCTCTTAGAGAAACACTGGCAGTGAGCGCCTGGAAGCCTATCGAACAAAATGTCTTCGATGTTCGAAAATTCAAACAGAGCACTAAATTCTGAGAGAAATCTTAAAACGCTTAAAACGATAATTCTTTAAAACGACCCCACCTCTTTAAAGACGAGAGGAAAAAAATTGGGATCAGAAAAAATCAAGCTGTTTAAATATCTTGATGATAACATTTCAGATATTTAGAGTTAGGTTATCCTCTAAATATTTAAAAAGCTTGATTTTTTTCTGATTTAATTTTTTTTCCTTTCGCCTTTAAACAGTTGGGGTCGTTTTAAAGAATTATCGCTCTAAGATTTCTTTCAGAATTGAGTGGTCTGTTTGAATTTTCGAACATCGAAAACATTTTGTGCGAAAGGCCTCCACAGGCGCTCACTACCAGAGTTTTCCCGAGAGAAAAGATATTCGAATTTAAATTTTGAAGTGTCAAATTTCACTAATTGGTTACGTGAGTCAAAAAGACTGAAAAACAGTATATTTTCTCTATTATTCAACACAATAAAAAAAATAATTAAAATCTCCAGCATATTAAACTTTCATCTGAAGTCAAAAAAAAAGAAAAATTTTCTGTTGGCAGACGGATTATTAAACTTAAACTCGAACGAAGGATTTTTTGTTGCCTTGATCACTACTTATTTTACAAGATGAGACGTTTTGTGAAATACCTCGAATATAGTATTTTTTCGTATAAAATTCTCCCAATACAAATTTTATTTTTTTTTCAAAAATTCTTCGTTTAAGTACGTGTTTAACTCACCTGATAACAGGAAACATTTTGGTTTTTGACTTCATACGAATTTAAAATGATTAATAACGCAAAGTAATTTTTTCTAAATAAGGTCTCCGAAAATTAGATCCAAACGACTGAATTTTTAAAATTTTTAAAATTTTAATTTTAGAAAGTAGGGCTTGCTTACGTATTTCGATAATTGGGAAACAAATTGAGAGATCTCTGTTTCGTTATTCGAATGTTTTTTTTTTTTTTGAATAAATTCAACGTCTCGAAAATAAATAAATCAAAATTTTTCTAAATTTTTACTGCTCGAACTCAAAGAGAGCAGTTGTATAATTGACTTTTTTTCCAAGTTTTCATAGCTCTGGACTGAAGGTTAAACGAAAAGACATCAACTTCCGGTCTTCGGTGATCCCCAATAAAAAAAAACAATATTTCCAGAAGCTTCTTTTTTACACTTCCCCCACACCAAATAAAACCATTTTTTTTGTTTTTCCTAAAATTGGCCCAAGCTTTTTCAATGATTTTCGAATACATTTTAGAGGTATAGTCCGGACGAAGATTGAAGCTCAAAGGTCAATCACTTTTTAGGGCTCATTTTTTAACTGATTTGGTTAATTTTGTTTTTTTTTTTGTTTTTGGAAAGTTCTAGACTTTTTTTAACAAGTCAATCTCTTATCAATTCTTTCTAATTGGCCAAATAATCGTAATTGATTTATTTTTCTCGATTATCCCTTTTTATTTGCGTGTAAGTGTGTTACTTCTTAGCGAATTTTCTAATTCAAAATTGTTTTTCGATTTGCGAATGAATTTAATCGTTAATAAGGTAAAGTACCCTATGTCGACCACTTAAGGATTGATTTTGTGAAAAACTCATGAAAAAACAGTTATAATTTGTATTTTTTGATAAGGTTTTTACCTAAAACTATAGAATAGATCGTTATCCATCCAATTGTGAACTTCATTTGGCCGAAATATAAATTGAAATTAGAAAAAAAAAAAACATAAAATGTTTTAAAAATGCGAAGTGTTCCTTTACTCGACCACCCATTTTTCCTTAAAATTAAATAAACTACAAAGCTTTAAAGTAATTAATTGAACTTAGGCTTTTTGTATACTTCACGGACAACATTTAAAATTAAGAATTTATTAAAATAAAATAGGAAAACACCCTTTTAGGAATGGCTGCAAAATAGAACAATATTTCAGTGAAAAAAACTTCACTTAGGGGAAAGTGCCCATGCTTGATACCATTGGAAGCTTCGTAATGACTATTTTTTCTATGTTTTACAATATATATGTGACTCATCGCAACCATATTTTAAAAACTATGGGAAAGTGGCCAGATTTTAAAATATATTGCGGAGTCACGTTTTTTGAGAAACATGGGAAAAATTTAGTCATTACGAAGCTTCCAATGGTATCAAGCATGGGCACTTTCCCCTACTATGATTCGTCGACCGGTCGAATTGTGGAACATCATATATTAAATACACCTTCAATTTTAAGACTCAAAATTAATATTTAACTTAATCATAGAACTAAAATTGATGCACAGTAACATATATAAAGTCCGTGTCTCGCGATTAGACTAAAAATTTAAATTTTCTAGTAATCTTTAAGGGTAATAATTGAAATAATTCCTTAAGAAAGAAGTTAAGGATATCAAGAAGGTCAAGAAGCATGCCATAATTTACTGGAAAATTGCGAATTTTTATTTAAGAAATTACTTTCACGCTTCGCATTTTTATTATTCTTTCAGTCTTTAATGGTCATTTTTTTTTACAAATTTCCAACGGATTCGTATTATTTATGAGATAATTTTACTCAATGATGTTAAACCATTCGCTAAATATTATTGCATAAATAATTCCACCGGTCGACTTAAGGAACCCAGGGTGGTCGAGTCGAGAGGCGGTCGACTCGAGGATACTTTACCTTAAACCGGTGTAGGGATAAGCGCACTACCGTCGGACGATTTAAGCTTCGAACAATTCATTTTACTGCTCGAACTTCAAGTAGAGAGCAGTACATAATCCCTCTAATCCACCGCCCCTCAAAATTTCCACCTTCCAAGCCCCGGAAACCACTTTTGTCAACAAATCTTCACGTTTCAGACGATTTCTGACTGAGAAATGTCGGCACGCTGTTTGTCCGTCTGTCCGTCTGTCGCCAGCTCTAGAGGCCAAACGGTAAAAGATAGCAACTTGGGACTTTCAGGGGACCCCCCCCATAAGTCGACCCAAGGATCGTTAACATGCCCCTCATTTCCCCCACCCCTCCCTTTCCTCTCCAAAACCATGTTTTTGGATTATTCTAAAACGTGTCGTCCGAGTTTTTTCATTTTTGGATATGATTTAGAGATTACCCAGCCGGACATTTGACCATGTGCGAAAATACCGTTGAATCATTTCTAATAACTATTTTTCAAGGTCAAATGTTAAAAAGACACTAGAGGGCGCATTTATCAAGCGAATGGGATTGTGTTTGGGCTCTTTGTATAAAGGTCTTGGAATTTCCTATAAAACTGAACTGGTTCCAATCGGTTATGAACCGATTATGATTATGCGAAGTTAAGTTGCAGATGAGCTTTTGAAGCTTGATTTGACGTTTTGGAATTAAATAAAAAATGCATAGGGGAGGGTGGTCTGTAGGGAAATTCTGTAATTTTCGTGGCATTGTCACGCGCGAGTTCGAAACACAACAATGGCAATCGAGCTTTTTTTTTGTCATATCATATGAGTTCTAAAATGTAATTCATTGAATTTTTAATAAAATCTACACGAAAATTACAGAATTCCCCTTCTGGTCAGCCTTCGAATGTCGTCAGTCTTTGAATATTATTTTTTTTCTTTTTCCTAAAGCCAAAAAAAAACAGTTCTAATAATTTTTTCAATATAATGCTAATCTATTTTGTTTTATTGAAAAAAAAACAATTTTTAGAAAAAAAATTAAAAATTGCAATATTAAAAATCTGACGACGTTCAAACGCTAACCACTTCCCCCATCATTTTTACCGGGCTGATTCAAAGGCTTAATTCTAATGAGGAGGTAATGTAATGCCCTAGAGACACTTACGACATAAGCCGAGAGACTACTTAGTGGAAAATGATGGAAATGTATTTTAACCATTATTTCTAATGTTATTACACTAAGCCGTCTCTCGGCTAATCCTCAGGTCTGTCAAGGCCCTAAGTCACAAGTTTTAAATTAAGACATTATATAAAATTATTAAGGACTATTTAAGTGCTTATTAAGTACTTATTAAAGTGTCAGTCGGGAAGCCTAAAAGTTTCCCTTAGATCAGAAAAACTTTGATTAAACTGTGGGCCTAGGCTTTTGCCCTTGATAAAGCCCTTGGTCTGTCTAGCGCATTTCTTTATTTAAAAATTAAGAGAATTTTCGGAAGAGGTAGAAAAAATTAAAAAGAAATTGGGATTCAAACGAAATAATTAAATTTAAATTTAAAGAATCCTTATGTCTTACCTTGAGACAAGCCAAACGCCTCATCATGTGCTCGTTGGGATTTGTAATCTTGTTGAATGCATTCATGGTCAATCTGTACTTGGAGTGATGGGGAATCGTGGGATTCTTGTAAGAGACAATCTTCTCGAATTTCACTACAGTATCCATCGGCTTCAGTACACTCTTTCTTCTGCTGGTACTTTTAGGGTACGATGTCTCGACTTTCCGGTTCGAAAAATCAATGTAATCATCGAGTTTTGGGTTTGCAAATTCCTCATCCTCAAATTGATTTACTATTTCCCCGGGATACATGGTTTTGCGCCTTCTCGTGATTTTGGCAGGACGGGGTTCCGGAGAAGTGCACCGGGATATTGCTATACTCTTTCTGCGTTCCTTGAGCTTCCTCTTGTGTTCTGCTGCATTTGACACCCAATCCCCATCATCTTGCGCTAGTTCTCTAACGTGGACACTTTTGCGTCTGGTGCGCAGCTTCACCGCCTCGGTGATGCTACTGGCATAGTTGCCATCCTCATTAAAACTACTTATTGTCTTTCTACGCGTTCGGATCTTTGCTGACTTCGGAATGGACTCAGTTAACTCTTCAAGCTGCTTTAAATCTGGACTATCCGGTAGAATATGTTCCTCTGATTGGCAATCATTTGATTCCTGCTCCTGCTCGTCATCTTCCGGAAGGTCAATTACCAAATTAAAATCTGAATCATTTTCTTTACTTGATTGTGCCATTTCAAAATCTTTGGACTACTATTTTGTTAAACTTTTTTTTTAAAGAAATTTGCAAAATGAGAAAAATCACCGTGGCTAATCCTTAGCTAGAGAGCCGGGCCATCAAAACAAAAAACATAACCTCACAATTTGCTGGATAAAACTACGGCGAATCTGGCGAAACCAAAATCCGAGCAAATCTCGACCGTTTCCGTGTTTACAGACGCCAAAATATTTCTGATTCTGTCCAGGAAATTAGTGCGTGATAGTCAGAATGGAAGTTTATGAGTTCAGCAAAACCTACGAAGAAAGATACCATGAAATCCAGAGGGTTTTTCATGGAGCTGGCAAGCCTCTTCCCACATCGCGCGTTCGTGTTGAGTGGCTAATTTTCCTGGAGAAATTCTTTGATGTAGCCGGTAAGATTTGGCAAATTTCCCGTTCATCTTCATCGTGTCTCACAGTCCTTTATTTCCAGAATGGCAAGGCCTGTGGAAAATCCCACGATATCGCTGCGAAAGACTAAATATAAACTATCCTTTCCATCTTCCGGGAACTGTGACTTCTGTGGACTTTACCACGGGGATTGCAGAATTCGTCACAAATGACGATGATTTTGAGGATAGTGAGATGTTTCAGAAGCAGTACAAAGTACCCATTGAGCAGCTTTGGGTGGGAGTTGAGCAGAAAGATCAGCAATTCAAGGCTGATGAAGCTGCTGAAGCTGCTGATGCATTTCGCTACTTCCTCACGTACATTTGGCTTCCATGGGACATCGAAGAGGACGATGGTCAGGATTATTTCAGCAAGTACGTCCTCATGCGCCTCCAAATGCTGTGTGACATGAAAACTGGCAAGATTCGACGTTCAACGGCTGCCCATATCAGAGAACTTCTCGTTGAGACGCATCGTTTGAGTGAAATCCGAGAGATTGTCCAGGAAGAGGAGCCCAGCGAAGAAATTCCCAATAAGCTCGATGTTCTAGTGAAAATAAATGCCCAGATAAATCTCTTGCGGAGCAAACTTGCAATGCTTCAGGATGGGAACCTGAGGGAAATCTATGAAGATTCTCATCTGGAAATTCTCGAGAACTACAAGAGCGTCATTGTCACAGAATCCAACAATAAACTGTCAGAGATTCTCAAACTCGTAAGCAACATCGATTCCACGAGATTCTGCTTCAGTCTCCAAAAAGCTCTGATGACTTCCAACGCCAGTGACAAAATTCACATCGGTTCCGGGAAGCATGTCATCAGTTTCCGGGAATACTTCAACAGCCAAGGTTCCATCTGTGGAGTGAAGAGGCTGGAGAATGTCCCACGAATGACACTCAGCGACTGCAAAAATACTCTGGTTCCAGTGATTTGCTCAGAGCTCCAGGATCACTTCCTGATCATCTGCAATGGTGAATTCACCTTTGAGAACATCGTCTTTGACTGCACAAATGTCAAGTACGGATTTGTGTGTCAGGATCAGGCTAAACTGACGCTGAAGAATTGCGTGATCCGAGGAAGTACAAAGCTCAGTGAGTGCGGAATCGATCTCAAGGGTAAGTCAATTGCAATTTAATTTTTTTTGCAGGAAAACGGGGTGGCAAAGCGTCTTAGGCTTTGCAAAGTGCTCGAATTCGTGACTTATGTGCTACCTCAAAAATACTTTCGTTTCGTATCATTCACTGTTTGCCGGTTCTCAACCGATTCATAAATCACTCAAATGCTCAAATCAAAAGATCCCCTAAAATAGTTTTGAGTAGGGTAAAGTTAATACAATGTTGGACAATTCGCCGGTACAAGTTGGACAGGGCCGGATTTTTTCTGGATAAATACAGTACTAAATTTTTTTTAAGCACAAGGAACCAAATAATACAAATAAAAATGAAGTACTAAATTTATCAAGAAAAAAGCCCTGTCCAAATTGTACCATTGTCCAACTTGTACTACTTTACCCTAATGGAACGAATTTTCGGACAGAAATTACTTATCGGTATATAACCGATTGGAATCGGTTCAGACTTGCAAGGAATTCCTAGACCTTTCTAACGAGCCCAAACATTATACAATGCGGATGAGAAATACGCTCTTTAGAGCCTTGTTAATCTTCGACCCTGAAAAACCATTATTAGGAATGATTCATCGGTATTTTTGGAAAACAAAATCACACGAAGTGTTTTGAGCAATCCTAAAAAACATGGTTTTAGAGGGGTAAGGGGAAAATGTGGTTCATGTTAACAGTCCCAGGGTTGACTTATGGGGGGTCACTCGAAGGTCTCAATTCTCTATCTTCAACCGTTTGGCCTCTAGAGCTGACGAAAGCCGGACAGACAAATAGCGTAACGACATAGAAATCGTCTGAAATGTGAAGATTTGTTGAGAAAAATGGAAGTTTTGAGAGTGAAAAAAATCGCGGGAGTAGGGTAAATGTCCTAATCCAAAACCATTTCCAGACTCTTTAATTTTGACAGAAGATTCAACATATGTTCATATTTTTTCTAAAGAGAATTACATAAATTTGCTCCTTGACTCTTCTAGAATGTTACTGTTTAGTGAAAATTCTTTAGATATAATTTGAAAACTTCTTAAACACAAGAAAAATACGCGAGTGTAAAATGCTTCTATTGGAAACAAATTAATCCAAATGGAGACAAGGGAAATTTTCTAATTGGAAACAGACAGTGTAAGTGAAACCGCAACGAAAGGCTTCCAAAACCTTGTTGAGTTGCGCTTGAATGTAAGATTTGTTCTTATTCTTAGTGTTTTCTCCTTTCCCATCTGAGACAATAAGACAATCTCTCCAAAAAATCATATTTCTGGTGTTTCCTATTGAAGCATTAGCAGACACTTCAGAAAACCCTTTTTCTTCACGAAATAGGTAATTATTTCATTTGAAAACTTCATGTACCGTTAACAATAAAGATTAGCACTTAATTTCACATAATACTTACTGGCAAAAATATTACACAAATGTAGGAAAAAACGAATAAAGAACAATCAGCCTAATTGTGTTTTTCATTAGAAAACATGGTTGATAGATGAAAAATTCGATGGTGTAAAGGTACACTTTTAATTTTTCTGAGAAATTTATGAATTAAAATTTATGAATATGAATTGATTTTCGCTTTATTTGGAGCAAAATTAACTAGGAATAATGAAACTGAAGTATAGAAAATAATAAATAAAAATTTATTACTGCATTTATCATGAGAAATAATGATGTTTCCATTTGGAGTATCGAAAACTTTCCATTTGGAACAGGTTTTGAATTAGCTTAATTTACCTTATGTACTGCACTTTCCGTGGAGTTTGAGCAGTAAAAATTTGAAGAAAAAATTCACGGATTGGTCAGTCTTATCATCTATACAAAAAAACCAAAAATTCAATAAAAGTACCCTAAGTAACCATTCTTTTGACATTGTACGACGGATCCTCAAGTCCGATATCGATTCCCTGCTGCGACAAACCTTGAAATTGACTGTAAAAAACCTAAAAGGCTTTTTCATCAATTAGTGCACAAAAGGGGTGGCAAAGCGTCCAGGTTTTGCCAGCTGCTCTAACTCCCGAGAAGGAGCTCTGCCTTATATTCCTTCTCGCAAATTTCTCTAGTGCACATAAATTATTGTCGAATTAAATTTGTCTATAAATTACCACAAAACAAACTTGAAATTGGAAATTGTTAAAGAAGAGGGTTTCAAAAAATCATTAACCTTTGAATTAATTAATTGACCAAATCGGGTGAAAATTAGGTTTCCTGAACTTGAATAATTCAAGATGGCGAATTTTCTGGTGATAGGTGTCTAAGGACGAAATGTTCAGCTGGATTACCTCCAAAACATTTCCAAAAAATGAACGAAATCGTCAAGGCCAATTTTTTGCAAAGTTAGAAAAACCTCATTTTTGACATATTTTTGAGGGATGGGGAAGGCATGAAAGGGGAGGGGGAAACATTAAGGGTTTTAGGTTTGAGGTAATGTCATTTGAAAAGGGGTCATCGAAGACCGGAAGTTGATATCTCTTACCGTTTGAATTTTATATAGGTCAAAAGACTGAAAAAGTGCGAAAAACAGTATTTTTAAAATAAGGCTATTACCGTTACTTTCCCGATCCATCACCGATTGTGACCGATGCAGTCGGGTTCAGAAATAAAAGATCTTTCAAAAAAGTTCAAATTTATCCAAATCTGTTAAAAATTAGGCCCTCCATGGTGGTTAACCTTTGACCTTCAATAATTTAAGATGGCGATTTTTCCGGTTATAGGTGTCTAATGCTGTCTACACATTAGAGGCAATTTTCGTAAAAACAAATGCCTTTTTTTTTTAAAAAAAATTCTGACGTTTCTGCCTACAAGGATAGGGGAAATTTTCTTTAAAAAGGCTTTTTTTAAAGAAATTTTTACTAGTCTGTAGAGGTCATAAAGTACGAAATGTTCAACATTTCCAAAAATGAACGAAATCACCAGTCATGTTTTTGGAGGGTTGGAAGGGGTGGGGAGTGATTCAGATAAATTGGTTCGCTAGAACGTGTTAACGTGTGGGGGGTCACCGAAGACCGTAAGTTGATATCTCTTATCGTTTGGAAGCCAGAATGGTGAGAAGTTGAAAAAAGTGGATTGTGAAAACTGCTCTCTCGTGGAGTTGGAGCAGTTAAAAGTGATCAAATTTCCTAAAATAAAAAAAAGTCAAAATCTAATCTCGAAAACAGTAAATTTCTAGTCATTTAAAATAAGCCGTTACATTCGCAAGAAAGATTGCAGATTTATTTATTCACGAAGAACGAAGAGAATGACCTCTTAATACCCAATAAAAGAATCTAGTTAATTTATTTTATTTTTTAACTCAGTTCTTTTTTTTTTATTGAAATATTTAAAACAATCTTTGCTTGAATGAAATAAGTTCTATTATTTTCCTGTTTTACAAATTTTTGGAGAAATTTGTAAAGAACGGGATTTCTTACATTAGGAACAAATTGTATTTTATTTTATTTTGATGAAGACTAAAAAATTGTTTTTAATTTTTTTTTCTATTTTTATTTATTTATTTATTTTGTAAAAGTAAATTAAATGGACCTAATGGTGCTATTAAAATGAAAAATGATAACATTATTTTTAGCACTTTACTGTTCTCAAGCCCTTCTGTCTGTATTATCGAGTTTTCTTTGTGTTGGTCCCTTGTCTCGACTGTCCCAGTCCTCGATATGTTCTAAAACTATCAAAAAATTGAAACAGGAATTACGACTATGTAGAACCATTTGAGAACAGTAAAGTACTAAGAAATGTTCAGGAGAAAGATTTCTCATTTTCAATTTTCATTGGAGTAGCACCTTTACTCATTTCAAATTTTTAGGCGCTGTTGTGCAGAATTTTTATTTACAAGCGATTTTACACTGTTCTCAAATGCATCTGCATTATCGACTTTTCTTTGTATTCATTTCTGTCTCTAGTGTATGATGGTTTTAGAACACGTCGATAATAAAAAAAACAGACGAGACAGGGACCAACGCAAAGAAAAGTTGATAATGCAGATACACTAGAGAACAGTAGAGTACTAAAAAAATTTAAGAGAAGGATTTCCCTTTTCCATTTTTCATTGAAATAGCACCATTACCCATTTATTGAAATAATTAAGCCTTTCAATTTTGGAAAAGAAAATAAATAAATCGGTTGTAAATAAAAATTCCACGCAACATCGAATGAAAATTTGACTGAAATTAGTTATGATGCTATTCAAATAAACAGAATGTAGGGAACCGACGTTGATATTAACTTAATGAAAAAATCCGGTGATCGTCGCATGGGAGGAGGTTCAGCCCAGAGTAAAAATTTCTTTTCTTCCCAGAGCTTTCGATGCTTTACGCACCTTCTTCAGTGGTCCAAAATGTTAGACTTTTTCTGGGACTTTGTCTCGATTGGGGACAAGGATGATGTCTTTCCTGGGTACATAGATAACTGAGTTTACACACTTTTAGACAACTTTACAGCAATTAAACAAAAAACTTTCAACAATTTCTACAATAAATTATTACTTTAGCTAAAACACTTTTCTTTCTTTTTTTCCAATAAAAATTGAAAAAGGGAAATCTTTCTCCTGAACATTTTTTAGCACTTTACTGTTCTCAAATGGTTCTACATAATCGACCTTGCTTTGTATTGATTCCTGTCTCAACTTTTTGGTGGTTTTAGAACACAGCGAGGACTGGGGAAAACAGTCGGGATAGGGACCAACGTAAAGGACACTCGATAATACAGGACTTGAGAACAGTGAAGTTCTGTAAAAAAGCATGAGAAGGGGAAATTTTCTCCTGATAATTTTTTTAGCACATGACTGGTCTCAAGTGGTTATGTATTATCGACTTTTCTTTGTGTTCGTTCTCTTGACAGGTTCTAAAAGTCAAGACAAAAACCAACACAAAGAAAAATCGATAATGCAGAATTTTACTTTAGTATTAAAATCATAAAACTTTGCAAAGATGAATGTTATTAAAGAGAGGCATTTAATGCATCTTTTTGGTGTTCTTGGTCTCTTTTCTTGCAGGAAGTGGATCTGTAACTCTAAACAATTGCCTCA